>NW_006239174.1:680734-738132 GCF_000226075.1 Solanum tuberosum | reverse complement strand
TTGTGCTGTATATTTACAGGAGATTTTGAGGGCTGATTTGGTCATGTCACCATGGGTTGTAATATAAGTATGGTTATACGTTTTTATCTTTTTGGGGTGTGTAAACCCAAGTCTTGTAATATACTAATTTGCTATATGTCTTGAAAGTTGTGTGAAGCATGAGCCGGCTGATTTCGGTAGTCGGAAGCTTGTAATATTTTTGTTATTTCACCCTCGAGTGTGAGGTTAACATATGCATGAAGATCTGGTCGGTTAATTGCTTAAATGTTATATTTTTTATTTTTTTGGAGTTCATTATGAATCTTATCCCTCTACTAGATTAAAATCAGTATGCTCTCATTAATTGGTTTTAAATGTCGCAAGCATTTAATTAGATTTCTTGTTTATGTAGTGGTATCGTTTTGAAAGGATCTCTACAAACTCAATATATGCTAAACATGAATTCTCACAAGGACATGCACAATATAAGGAAATCATGGACAATTCATATAATATACATGACTCCCAAACACTTAAAACTCAAGAGGAATTACTTACCTCAAGTTTGGATATAAGTAGAAGGAAAAAGATGAGGATAAGGAGACTTCATATCGGCCTCGGCCTCCCAAGTAGAACCCTCAACTAAGTGATTCCTCCATAAGACCTTAACAGAGGCTACTTCCTTATTTCTCAACCTCTTCACTTGCCGGTCCAAAATCTCAACCGAGACTTCTTCATAAGAAAGGTTTTCGTCAACTCCTAAACCCTGTAAAGGAAGGATGGATACCTGATGACCAATACACTTCTTGAGCATGGAAACATGAAACATCAGGTGAATCGGGGCCAACTCATTTGGCAAGTCTAATTCATATGCTACTTTTCCAACACATTTCAAGATTTGGTATGGGCCCACATATCGGGGACTAAGATTTTCAAGCAGACCCAATCACCGACCTCAAATTCAAGATCCTTTCTTCTAACATCGGCATAAGTTTTTTGCCGACTTTGGGTCGTTTTCAACCTCTCTCTTATGAGTCGAACCATTTCAATGGCATCATAACCTAGTTCGGGACAAATTACAGAAAACTCACCTACTTCAAACCACCCAACCAAAGATCTACACCTTCTCCCATAAAGGGCTTCAAACAGACCTATGGCAATTCTAGAGTGGTAACTATTATTGTAGGCAAATTCTATCAATGGGAGATGATCATCCCAATTACCCTTGAAATCAATCACACACGCCCTCAACATGTCCTCTAAGGTTTGAATGGTGCGTTTCGCTTGACCATCCGTTTGAGGGTGGAAAGCGATACTAAGTTTAACATTGGTACCAAGCCCTTGTTGGAATGCCTTCCAATAATGTGAAGTACATTGAGTACCCCGATCTGAAATGATAGAAAAGGGAACCCCATGCAGCTTCACTATTTCCTTGATATACAATTTGGAATAGTCTTCCGCCGAAAAAGAAACCTTGATGGGAAAACCTACCACAAAGTTCATATTCACCTCCTCCCACTCCAAGTGGGAATATTTATATCTTACAACAAACCTCCCGGTTTTAGGTGTTCGGCCTTAACTTGTTGACAATTCGAAAATTTGGCCACAAAACCCGCTATATCCTTTTTCATGCCATTCCACCAATAGACTTCCCGTAGATCACGGTACATCTTGGTGTCTCCCGGATGAATAGAATACCGCGAACCATGAGTCTCTTCTAAAATTTACTCTCTCAAGCCATCAACATCCGGAACACATAATCTACCTTGGTACCTAAGCACTCCATCTCCCCTTTCGGAGAAAGCCTCAACGAACCTGTTGAGAACCGATTCTTTCATTTCCATCAAAATAGTATCAAGGTGTTGCTTAGAATTTACATCAACCACTAAGGATGATTCGGAACTATGATGGACCATGAATCCACCCTTGGTGGAATGCACTAGTTGGACACCTAATCGGGCCAACCTATGCACATCACGAACCAATTCCTTCTTCTCATCTTCTATATGAGCCACACTACCCATGGACAATCTACTTAGGGCATCCGCAACTACATTGGCTTTGTCGGGGTGGTAAAGGACACTTATATCATAATCCTTTAAAAGTTCTAACCACCTTGTTTGTTGGAGATTCAATTATTTTTGGCTAAACACATATTGAAGACTCTTGTGGTCGGTGAAAACATCTACATGGACCCCATAAAGGTAGTGCCTCCAAATTTTCAAGGAAAACACCACCGCCTCTAATTCGAAATAATGAGTTGGATAAATTTTTTCATGTTCCTTGAGTTGCCTTGAAGCATAGGCAATCATTTACCACGTTGCATAAGGACACATCCCAAACCCACTCGAGAAGCATCACAATATACCACAAACCCATCGGTACCCTCCAGTAAGGTCAACACCGGAGCGGATGTAAGCCTATCCTTCAATTCTTGGAAGCTTTTCTCACAAGCCTCCGACCACACAAACTTTACTTTCTTTTGAGTTAAGGCAGTTAATGGAGAAGCAATAGAGGAGAAACCCTCAATAAACCTCCTATAGTAACCGGCCAAACCCAAAAAGATTCTAATATCGGTAGGAGTTAGAGGCCTAGGAAAACCCTTGACCGCATCCGTCTTCAGGATCTACCTCAATACCCATGCCCGACACAATATGACAAAGGAAGGCAACCGACCTTAGCCAAAACTCGCGCTTACTATACTTAGCATATAATTGGTGGTCTTTAAGGACTTGCAATACGATCCTCAAATGATCCATATGTTCACCCTTACTTCTTGAATAGATCAAAATATTGTCAATAAAAATGATCACAAACGAATCAAGATATTGCCTAAATACCCTATTCATTAGATCCATGAATGTCGTCGGGGTATTGGTCAACTCAAAAGACATAACCACAAATTCAAAGTGACCGTACCAGGTCCTAAAGGCCGTCTTGGGAATGTCAACCCCTCTTAAACTTAATTGATGATAACCCGAACGAAGATCTAATTTGGAGAAAAAGGTAGCCCCTTGGAGTTGATCAAACAAATCGTCAATTCTAGGAAGCGGATACTTATTCTTTATAGTGACCTTGTTCAATGGGCAGTAATCAATACATAAGGGACCCATCTTTCTTTTTCACAAATAATACTGGAGCACCCCATGGAGATATGCTTGGTTGAATAAAACCCTTGTCTAACAAATCCTTGAGTTGTGCCTTTATTTCCTTCAATTCGGTCGGAGCCATTCTATAGGGAGGGATAGATATGGGTTGTGTATCCGGAGAAAAATCAATGCCAAACTTTATTTCCCGTTTGGGAGGAATGTCGAGCAAGTCATCAGGAAAGACTTCCGGAAACTCACTCACCACGGGGACCGACTCTAAAGAAGGGACCTTGGACTCAACATCCACAACCCTAATAGTATGATACACACACCCTTTGGAGATCATTTTCCTAACTTTTAGACATGAAACAAATTGACCTCTAGGAATAGAATTCCCTGCTTTCCAATCTCAGATTGGTTCCTTTGGAAATTAAAATTTGACCACTCGGGTCCTACAATCAATTGAAGCATAACATGCATGCAATCAATCCATGCCCAAAATTACATCAAAATCAAGCATGTCTAATTCTACTAAATCAACCAAAGTGTCACAACCCAAGAGCACCCCCTAGTCTTACCATGGCGTACTCGACCCCGAAGGGGTCTAATACAAGCCTCTTAGCATTCATAACATTCGATACATAGAAATAGTGCAGAATTTAAAACTTTTCTTTAATAAATCCAACATCAAAAGATATTTCATAAACCAGCGGAAATACTAAGTCACACATGGCCATCTTAGACAAACTTTACAAGATAGGATCACGACCCTTTTCAATCGAAGTCTTAACAATAGTCTCAAAATAAGAAAGAACTAGAACAATAAAAGTCTTTGTCCTCGACATATGAGGACATACCAAAAGTGGTCTTGAGAGAACTCTAATCCCAAGCTTCAAACCTAGCTAGTATCGATCACTTGCCGAAACCTACACTTGTAGTAAAAATAAGAGAATATGGGTTAGCACACAAAAAATGTACTAAGTATGATGGCCATGCAAAACATTCTTTAAAAGGGATATTTTGTTGTAAAGTTATGCTAATATGCCATTTTTGATAAAACTTCATATTCATGATAATAGAGGCATAATAATCAACACAACCAACATACAAGTCATTATCCACATTAGAAACATGTTCAACAGATAAAACCCATTTCCTTTACCTTGATCCTTCACCCTAAGCAACCCTTAAGAAATATATTTTGCAATGTATGGATAGCGTCCCATACCACTATCAACATCAAAGCATCACCCTAAGGTCACCAAAGGTGACCACATTATACAACCTTTCCATCCATACACAATTAGCCACACATAAGAGATATAAAGATTACATAAGACATGATTATCACATATGGACCATCACCTAAGATAACCCATAAGTCCTACTTGTGCAATGTGCAAGTAGCATCCAATAATACTACTCACACCAAGTATTCCTTTGAAGTCACCCTAGACAAGGCAAATTTACAATCAGCAAGTCATAACAAGGAAGTAAGTCATTATACAATACAAGTATAGCATGCATCTCTACATTAAGCATTTAGGAGTCAACAGTCTTCATTAGGTTCATTTACGAAACATTCATGCATTTAGAGGACTTCACACATTAGTCATTAAGACTTAGGGAACTCACTCAAGCCCTTTCAAACCCTACTTATGACATGTGTTGATAGCATCCCATACTACTACCTACACATTGTAGTACCTATCAAGTAACTAGAGTGCACATCCCACGTGATGGGAATAAACATTTAACCGACATAGACCATGCTAGCTAGACATGGAATCTATTGTCTTCCCCACACCAAAAGAGGTGATCTCCTTCCTTAAGGAAGACTGGCAAAATTAGCTTGGGTTTCTGTTGAATCCACGTGCTAATATCCTATGTGGGCACATAGTTTTGGGATAGGAAGATATTCATTGGAACCCTAGCCTAACATTGGGAGAGTTTCCATATTACCATATCCACTCGGTGCTTAGCTTACATTCCCATAGACTATTTTATTGCATCAGTGTACTAGAGAGGGCCACCAACATTTGGCCTAACGTTCCAAAGTACTTTCCCAAGAAAGGGCCACCACCAATAGACCTACTGTTTCAAGGTACTTTAAGGATATCTCTTGACTTCCTTAGAGAGAGCTACCACCTTTAGGTCTACCATCTCTTAGTCCATCATTTCACACAAGACGGAGGCCACCACCATTAGGTCTACTGCTTCAAGGTTATACACACACAAGGAGAAGCCACCAATATTAGGTCTACCAAACCAAGGTGTTTCATTTACATTAGTAACTAGACTCCTCGTGAAAGGCCACTAACATTAAGTCTACCAATCCAAGACATTAAACATTAATTCAAGATACATTCATTATTCAAGAGTAGGATGCCTAAGCCTACCAAGTCAAGAGATCACATACAACAATACAAGAAAAGGATGCTTTAGTCTACCAATATAATATATACAACTTTACAATAAAAAACCCCTTACCTTCCTTTATCAACATCATGAGTGTTTAGTGAGAATATACTTTCGATCACAACACTTTCACATTCTATACAAGATCATCATTCTATCCATGAAAATCACATGTAAATCCTTCACATTATAAATTCACAATTACAACATTATGATAATACTTCAATCATTCACAATATGCCTTCAAGGCTATGATCACAATGTACATAGTAAGTAAACACCTACACACTTTCAAGAGGATCAACAATTCAAGCAACATTCTACATTAACATGAAATTAGGTCAAACTTTCCCTTTCAAGCCTATGATCACAAATGCTAAATTCAACAATAATTCACCATAATTAGACATAGATAATGATACAAATCAATAATATAAATCAATCTCCACATAACTCCATCATCATTCATTCATAATCAATAAACCCACTTCATAAGTCCAAATTTAGGAATTGAAAGAAATCACGGGTTCATAGAGTTTTTCATCTTTAAATCATAAATTAAACATCAATATAATCATAGTTTATCCTTTGAAAATGTTTGATGCAAAAACCCATGAGTTTGAGTGAAATCTAGGTTTTTGGTGAAACTTGAAAACCTTGAAAACATCTTTGAAATTCACTCTAGGGTGAAATCTAACCCTAGATGAAGGATCCCCATACCTATTGGATGAGAATCCACGAAATTCCCTTGAAAAAGCTTTGAAAATATTGATGAAATTGACCTTGGAAACTTGAAGTCTTCAATGGAGTTCTTAGAGAGAAAGTAGTTTGAGAGGGAGGATTTTGATTTGAGAGATGACGTCTAAACGAGTTAAAGTAATTAGTTTAGGGGTATATTAACTATTTATAGGAAGTTATTTAACCACTTAACCAGCCCCCTAAGCCTTTAATTAATTAACTAACTAAATCCCAAACACCTAACTTAAAAACAAAAACTGAAAAACTGGCAGCACCTACGACTTGACCATCCACGGACCGTGGATTGGTCTAAGGGGCGTGGTTTGGGTCCGTCGTTTGGACCTGAGACTCAAAACTTGCAGGGTGTTGCAGGCCTGACCTACGCCCATGACCTACACGGCGTAGGTCAATCTAAGGGGCGTGAATGAAGGGCGTGCTAGTCTTGAGACATTACCCTTAATGTTTTAAAGTGTCATTCGAGGACGAATGTTCCCAAGTGGGGGATATTGTAACACCCCTCAAAATGAGGTAGGATAAAGTAGAGCCTCACATGGGTTTTATGCATTAACAACTTGTTAAAATAATGCAGAATAGCCTTTTTAGTTAGTTTTAAAGAATTTGGAAGTCAAACGTCAAGGGACGACTAAGACGTTCGGAAACTAGTCTTTTATGTGTTGGTGTGTTCTAGTATGTTGTCCATATTTTTATGTGTTGTTTGGAGTCTAAAATCAGTGGAGGTGACCCTATTGTCTTAATAAATATATTTAGGGTCAAAATGTTCGGGTATGACTCCCCGGGACAACCCTAAGGGTCCCCGAGGAGGACCCCCAACCCTTGGCCAAGCAAGCTGCCAAGGCAGCTTGTAGTTATTACGTCTCCCCGGGACCACCCTAAGGGTCCCCGAGGAGGACCCCAACCCTTGGCCAAACAAGCTGCCAAGGCAGCTTGAAGTTGTTCATGGAAGGAGTGGCTCCGCGTCGCGGACCTTCTCCACCAATGGCCAAAAAGTGGCCCCGCATCGCGGAGACACTGCGGACTCCTCTGTCTTGAAATTTAATTTTTAGAAACTTGCGGGAACACCTCCACGTCGCAGACTTGTTTCCCGACGAAATCTGCGAAAATAAAACTCAAGTTTGACTTGTTTAAAAAGGTCCAACTAAGTGAGGGGTAGTTTGGGTACTTTGGGGAATTATTATAAATGGTTATTCTACCTATTGTAGGGTATTTTAAGCGGATAAAACCCCAAAACCTAGAGTTGGACCTCATTATTCCAATTGAACCTTCCCTCTCAAATAAACTCTCTCTAGAACTCCATGGAAGACATTGGTGAAGCTTCAAGCTAGGGGATTGGTTCCTACTAATTTATCCTTCAATTCTCAAGGAAATTAATCACAAAGGTATGGGGATTTTATCTTTGATTCTCCTTTCAATCAAAGAGCCAAATCAAAGTGATTTCAATGTTTTTCAAAAATACTAAAACCCCAATTTCAATTCTAAGCTTGGGTTCTTGCATGAAAGTATTTCAAATGATGTTTATGTTAATATTGATGGTTTAGGTAAAAAATCCATGAACCCTTGCATATCTTGAAACCCTAATTTTGGGTCTAAAGTGGGTCTATTGATTATGAGCTAATAATGTGATATTAATGTGTAGATTGTTATGGGCTATTGATTTATTTATTGTTATATATTGAATTATGAGGAATTGATGGTCAATTATGTTGTATTGGATGTTGGACTTGAATGGGCAATTGTGACCCAAGGTTTATGATGATGATGAAGTTGTGAATAGATTATGGATTCTATTGTGACCCATGTATATATATATATATATATATATGTAGTAGATGTTAGAATTGTGAGGTTTGATCCCTTTGAAAGTGGGGAGGTGTTTACTTTATAAGCATGTTGTGATCATGGCCTTGTAGGCAAAGTTAGATGATTGTTGTTTTGAGTAATGTTGATTATGTGAAGGTAATGTGATATGATGTGAATTTGTGTATGGTCTAAGGGCATGAAAGGTGACCTTGTGTAGAGACTTTATGTGTTATACTTGGTTGTTGTCTTCTTTGAATGACTTATAATGAAGGTGAGGTTAAGGTAGACTATGTTTACCTCTTCTCACACCTAGTAAATAATGAATGAAAAGAATGGGAGCTAATGCTAAAGAATGAAAGTTGGGTCTATTATAAGGATAGTCTCATAAACTACTCATTTTAAATGAATGGGGTTCCTAGATGAAAGGTTTTCTCATCTTTGAATCCAAGAGCTTCCTGAATGAATGTTGGGTTAGGATGAGTACTCATTCGTGAGTTGAAATGAGAGTACTTAGTGTCAATCCTTATCCCTAAATGAATGAATGTCCTAACTCCATGGGAGAGTAATGTCTAGCACCAAGAAGATATGAAGATGGGTGGATACTCCTTCGTTAGTTGAGATGTGAGTATTTAGTAGCAACTCTTAAGATGGGTCCTCCTTCATGAGTAGAGATGAGAGTACTTAGAACTATGTGCCCACATAGGACTATCTAGTGCTCCCTACCACGTAAAGGCTAAAATAATGACCCTACCTTAGGCAAGTGAGGATCCCTCATCCGGTAAAGGTATTACCGGGATTCCATGTCAAGCTCCATGGTCTATGTCGGTTAAGGCTCTTCCCCCACATTAATGAATGAATGAACTAGGGTCTCTTAAGGGTGTACTACTTAGGATAGGTGGTGGAATGGGACATCATCTAGACATTGCACAAGTAGACATTTAAGGGAGATCTTGGTGTGTCTTAGTAATGATAAATGAATGAATGAGTCTCTTTGGGCTAATTGATGAAAGTGTTGGTCTTTGAGCATGCTAATGTGAATGTAAGTGCTTATGTTGAATTGAATGTATGTGATGACCTTATGTCATTAGTGAATGAAGTTGTCTAAATGCAATAAGTTGAAAGAAGGATTTATGTTGAGATGTGAATGGAGCTTGTCTTGTGTAGCCTTAAGGATCACTTGGGTGTGTTATGGAGAGGTAGTATGGGCTGCCTCACCATGTCTTACTTAGTTGAGTCTTGGGATGACATTTGATGAGTGTTCTAGCATTATGAAGTGACTTGTTGGCTTATGTGCTTATATATTTCATGTGATCAAAAGATAAAGGTTGAGGTATGCATTGTAAGTGCACTTTGTGTGACCTTAAGGTGGTGCCTTAGTGTGGGTGATGGTATGGGACGTTGCCCATACATTGCACAAAGGTATTGCTTAAGGGTTACTTAAGGTGGAGGTCCAAGGCAGAAAAGTAAAGGTAAATGGGTTAGGTATGTTTATGAGGTATTGTGAAGCATATGACTTTGTATTGTTGGTTGTGACTTGTAAGGTGCCTATTATGTTGATGTTCATGAGATTTTTATCAAAATGGCATGAAAGCATAACTTTCGAACAAATGTCCTTTTAGCATGCTTTGCATATCCTCATACTTAGTATGTGTGTTGTACTAACCCCTTTCATCTATTTTACTACAAGTGTAGATTGTGGTAACTAGGAGGAGATTGTGCTTTGGAGTTTACTTGGATTGCTTCACTCTTCCAAGTCTTTGGTATGTCCTCAAGATTCGAGGACTATGTTTAGAAGTTTCTCAGTCATTGTAATAGACATTTAAGTTTCATTTCATTGGTAAAGGGCCATGTCCCTTAGTACGTTTTAAGTTCTTGTCTAAGATTGGCTAAAGAGACTTCGTAGTTCCTCTTGCGTATCGATGTTTTCAAATGTTGATGACTCTTGAAGTCTTATGGTTTTATTGAATAAAAGTATTAAATTCTTAGTGATTTTTATTATCTATGCGATGAATGAATGCTAAGGCTTGTATAAGACCTCCGAGAGGTCGAATACGCATCTAACGACTAGGGGGTGCTCTCGGGTCGTTACAAACTTGGTATCAGAGCATAAGGTTTTAAAGATTACTTTTAGGTTCAAAGTCTCGAAAGCCACGTCTAGTAGAGTCTTGTTCATCGGTGTGAGTCACGACACATTTATGAGCGAGAGGCTATAGGACGACAGAAGTTTCACTTCCTTTCATTATTCTTGATGTTGTGCCTTCGAGTTCGGTCTGTAAGTGTCCTTTTCCTAATCCGTCTCTTGTGTTTATAGGATATGAATACGAGGGCTAACCAGAGGTGAGCGGAAGATGAGGTAGATGATGGGGGAGTTCCTCCCCAAGGAGTGCAAGGTGGCCAAGCTCCTTTAGGTGGACAAGAGAATGTGGTTCCGGTGGTTCCCCCGGATATGACTAATGGGGAGATTAGAGAGGCTTTTCTCTCCCTGGCCCTTGCCGTGACTACTCAAGCAAATAGAGATGTGAGGCCTAGGGTGAATGCTATTGAGAGTACCGTGGCCTCAAGTGATCCAATAGATTGGGGAGTGTTTAATACGTCCTTTCTTGATAGGTTTTTCCCCTTAGAGTTGAGGGAGCAAAAGTTGGTTGAGTTCATGAACCTACGTCAGGGGAATATGAGTGTGAAAGAATACTCTCTCAAGTTTATCCAACTCTCTAAGTATGCTCCTACCTTGGTAGCAAATTCTAGGGCTAGAATAAATAAGTTTGTGATGGGGGTTTCCGATTTGGTTGAAGAAGAGTGTCATACGGCCATGCTCCATCATGATATGGATATCTCTAGGCTTATGGTTTATGCTCGACAACTTGAGGAGACGAAGCTTAGGAAGATGAATAGAGATATGAAGAGGGCTAGGCCGGATGAACAAAACCAATCTAGGTCTAAGAAGAGGTTCTATAACCAAGATTCTTCAATGGTCAACAATGATAGGGTGTCTAACCCTAAACCTCAAAGAGGGAAAGAAGGTGGTTCTACTTTTAAGAGGCCTAGGTGTGCTACTTGTGGAAAGCAATATTTAGGCAAGTGTCTTCCCAGCACGGATGAATGCTTTGGATGTGGGAGTAAGGGTCATAGGATGGGAGATTGCCCTACACTTAAGGTAAAAGGGAAAGAGATCAATCAAATTGCTCATGATGGCCCGTATCCAAATGCTCCTAAGAGGAACCGTTTCTATATGCTTCAAGCTAACAAGGATAAGGGAACAAATGAAGGTAAGTCAATTTTCTTTGTTGTTTGATGATAACCTTTGATGGATTTACCCTAAGTGGGGGATGATGAGTTGAGTAGTAAGGTTGTTGATATCCTTATCTTTTCCTTCTATTCTAATTCAAGCTTAAAACAAAGAGTTCTTAGTAGCATGTTGTATGTTGGAGTCTAATGTGAATTGAGTTTCCATGTTCTCCTTATGATGTGCATATTTTAATTGAATTCTTGTTTAAATAAATAAATGAGTTTTCATGATTGTGTCCCTTGTGATTTATATGCATTTATGAAGAATTGTTTAAATTGCTCCATGAGATGCCTAGTTGAGCATGCCTTGATGTGATCTTGATGTTGCATGATTATGCTTTTGAGATAAATTTTAAGGTGAGCCTATAAATGTTGTAATGAGCATGATATGCTATGGAGAAGGAAGTTCCTCCAAAGAAATGAGAAATGGTGAAGTTTGTGCATATTGTGTTGTAGATGTTATTCATACTTCCTTGAATTGCATGAAAGTCTTGTTGTAATGCTTTTATGTGGAGTTGATGTTTCCTCCTTGATATGTGCTGTAGTAATGATATTACATGCTTGTTGTGGGCTGCTAGTCGTAGAGTCTTTACTCTGTGATGTTTGAAGTGTCATTCGAGGGCGAATGTTCTCTACATTACGCATTTAGGAGTCAACAGTCTTCATTAGGTTCATTTAGGAAATATTCATGCATTTAGAGGACTTCACACATTAGTCATTAAGACTTAGGGAACTCACTCAAGCCCTTTCAAACCCTACTCGTGCCATGTGTAGATAGCATCCCATACTACTACCTACATGTTGTAGTACCTATCAAGTAACTAGAGTGCACATCCCACGTGATGGGAATAAGCGTTTAACCGACATAGAGCATGCAAGCTAGACATGGAATCTGTTGTCTTCCCCACACCGAAAGAGGTGATCTCCTTGCCTAAGGAGGACCGACAAGATTAGCTTGGATTTGCATTGAATCCACTGGCTAATATCCTATGTGGGCACATAGTTATCGCATAGGAAGATGTTCAATAGAACACTAGCCTAACGTTGGGAGAGTTTCCATCTTACCATATCCGCTCGGTGCTTAGCCTACATTCCCATATAGTATTTTCTTGCACGAGTGTACTAGAGAGGGCCACCAACATTAGGCCTACTGTCCCAAAGTAACTTCCCACGAAAGGGCCACCACCAATAGGCCTACCGTTTCAAGGTACTTTAAGGATACTCTTGACTTCCTTAGAGAGAGCTACCACCTTTAGGTCTACCATATCTTAGTCCATCATTTCACACAAGAAGGCGGCCACCACCATTAGGTCTACCGCTTCAAGGTTATACACACACAAGGAAAAGCCACCAATATTAGGTCTACCAAACCAAGGTGTTTCATTTACATTAGTAACTAGACTCCTCGTGACAGGCCACTAACATTAAGTCTACCAATCCAAGGTGTAGCCTAGAATAAATCATTAGACATTTATAGAAAGGCTACCAACAATAGGTCTACCAATTCTAGACATTCATTCATTCATTCATTAAAGGCTACCAACAATAGGTCTACCAATCCAAGACATTAAGACATTAATTCAAGATACATCCATTATTCAAGAGGAGGATGCCTAAGCCTACCAAGTCAAGAGATAACAATCAACAATACAAGAAAAGGATGCATTAGCCTACCAATTCAATATATACAACTTTACAATAGAAAAACCCTTACCTTCCATTATCAACATCATGAGTGCTTAGTGAGAATATGCTTTCGATCACAACACTTTCACATTCTATACAAGATCATCATTCTATCCATGAAAATAACATGTAAATCCTTCACATTATACATTCACAATTACAACATTATGATAATACTTAAATCCTTCACAATATTCCTTCAAGGCTATGATCACAATGCACATAGTAAGTAAACACCTCCACCTTTCAAGTGAATCAAAAATTCAAGCTCCATTCTACAATAACATTAAATTAGGTCAAACTTGCCCTTTCAAGGCTATGATCACAAATCCTCAATTCATCAATAATTAACCATAATTAGACATATATAATGATACAAATCAATAATCTAAATCAATCTACACATAAATACATCATCATTCATTCATAATTAATAAACCCACTACATAAGTCCAAATTTAGGAATTGAAAGAAATCACGGGTTCATAGAGTTTTTCATCTTTAAATCATAAATTAAACATCAATATAATCATAGTTTATCCTTTGAAAACGTTTGATGCAAAAACCCATGAGTTTGAGTGAAATATAGGTTTTTGGTTAAACTTGAAAACCTTGAAAACATCTTTGAAATTGACTCTAGGGTGAAATCTAACCCTAGATGAAGAATCACCATACCTATTGGATGATAATCCACGAAATCCCCTTGAAAAAGCTTTGAAAATCTTGATGAAATTGACCTTGGAAACTTGAAGTCTTCAATGGAGTTCTTAGAGAGAAAGTAGTTTGAGAGGGAGGGTTTTGATTTGAGAAATGACGTCTAAATGAGTTAAATTCATTAGTTTAGGGGTCTATTAACTATTGATAGGAAGTTATTTAACCACTTAACCAGACCCCTAAGCCCTTAATTAATTAACTAACTAAATCTTAAACACCTAACTTAAAAACAAAAACAGATAAACTGGTAGCACCTACGACTTGACCATCCACGGACCGTGGATTGGTCTAAGGGGAGTAGTTTGTGTCTGTCGTTTTGACCTGAGGCTCAAAGCTTGTAGGGTGTTGCAGGTCTGACCTACGCCCATGACCTACGTGGCGTAGGTCAATCTAAGGGGCGTGAATCATGGGCGTAGATCAAGCTGTTTTGTGCAGTGTTGGGGTCCTCCTCAAGGACCCCTTGGGTGGTCCTTTGGGAGTCTTACCCGGATGTTTAATCCCTAATCATGTCATTATAAATAGGAGAACCATATATCTTGATTTTAACCCTCATACGACACACCAAAACTCCACTACAAGACTCTATAACACACTAGTTCAACTTACTAGTTTCCGGGCGTTTTAGTCGTATCTTGACGTTTAACCCCTAAGTTGTTCAACCATGACTCGGGACGACATAAAACACCATCAAACCTCATTACAAACACAAATGCACACACATTAGGCTCCAGTTTCACTAGTTCATTTTTAGGGTTGGTAATGATTCCCCAGTTAGGAACATTCATCTTCGAATGACACTTAAAACACATTAAGGGGTAACGACTCAAGACTAACAACCCGCAATCATGCATGAAACATCAATACAAATGCATAAACATAGAAGGAAACATCAACTCCACATCGATATGCTCAAATCACAACAAGAAGGTAGGAACTACATCTACAAACTCTTTATGCATCAAAACTTCACATTCTTCATTTCATTGGAGAAACTTTCTTCTCCAATTCATATCATGCTCATTACAACACCATTAAGCACATTAAAGCTATTTTCTCATAAAAGCACATTATGCAATCATCTCAAGAACACATTTGGCATGCTCAACAAGTCAACTCATGAAATATTTAAGCAACTCATCATAGATGCATATAAACATGAGGAACACAATTACAAAAACTCATTTTTCTCAACTAAATAAGAATTCAATTAGAACATGCATAACATAAGGAGACTATGGAAACTCAATATCACACATGATTCCAAAACATGAAACAAGCTTCAAGGAACTGTAAGTCTCAAGCTTGAATAAGAATAAAAGAAAAGAGATAAGGACATCAACACTCTCAACAACCTTTCTATTCAACATACCATCCCCCACTTAGGATAAAACCCAACTAAGGCTATCATGAAACAACAAAAGGAACTATAACTTACCGGTACCTTCATCCAGATTAGCTCCATTGTCCTTGTTAGCTTGAAGAGCATATAAATGGTTCTTCTTTGGGGCATCAAGATTAGGGCCATTTAGAGAATCTTGCTTTGCCTCCCTTCCCCTAGCCGTAAGAGTAGGACAATTTCTCACTTGGTGATCATTCTTCCCACAACAATAGCACCCACTAGTATCGGGTAAATCATCCTTTGTTAGAGATGTGAGTACTTAGCAAGGTGTGGATCCAATTTTAGTAGAATTGAAAGAGGCGCTACTTAAAAAATCCGTTGAGGCTTTCTCC
The DNA here is from genome assembly GCF_000226075.1 of Solanum tuberosum. Taxonomy (NCBI): domain Eukaryota; kingdom Viridiplantae; phylum Streptophyta; class Magnoliopsida; order Solanales; family Solanaceae; genus Solanum; species Solanum tuberosum. The sequence goes on along the minus strand of NW_006239174.1, from coordinate 722,674 downwards.
CAAGGGGGAGATGGGGTACTTAGGTATCAAGGTCGGTTATGAGTCTTGAATATTGATGAACTGAGAGAACAGATCTTGGTAGAAGCTCATAGTTCTTGGTATTCTATTCACCCGAGAGCTACCAAGATGTACCATAATTTGCGGGAGATCTATTGGTGGAATGGGATGAAGAAGGACATTGTGGGATTTTTTGGATAAGTGCCCAAATTGTCAACAAGTGAAGGTTGAACATCAGAAACTGGGAGGTTTATCCCAAGCCATTGGTATTCCTACTTGGAAATGGGAATACATGAATATGGACTTTATTGTACGGTTCCCACATACTCAGTGACAACATGACTCAATTTGGGTAATAGTTGATCAGATGACTAAATCTGCTTATTTCATCCCCGTCAAGGTTTCCTATTCGGTGGAAATTATGATAACTTGTATTTAAAGGAGATGGTAAGGTTACATGGAGTACACTAGTCAATAATTTCCAATCGAGGTACCCAATTTACTTCATAGTTTTAGATGTCATTCCAAAAGGGTCTTGGTAAAAAAGTTAAGTTTAGCACAGCTTTTCACCCCTAAACTGATGGGCAAGCGGAGCGCACTATTTAGACTTTGGAAGAAATGTTGAGGGATTGTGTGATAGATTTTAAGAGTAATTGGGATGATCATTTGCCGTTAATTGAGTTTGCTTACAATAACAATTATCACTCAAGTATTGATATGGCCCCAATTGAGGCTCTCTATAGTAGGAGATGTAGATCTCCTATAGGATTATTTGAGGTGGGTGCAGTTTCTCTCATAGGTTTGGAATTGGTGCATGAGGCCACAAAGAAGATTTGGCTTATTAGAAAGAGGTTGAGAATGGCCCAAAGTTCGCAAAAGTCTTATGTCGATGGTAGAAAGAGAGATCTTGAATTTGAGGTGCATGATTGGGTTTATTTGAAAATCTCACCCATGAAGGGTGTTATGAGGTTTGGAAAGAAAGGGAAGCTTAGTCCCCATTTTGTAGGCCCATACGAGATTTAGAGGTGTGCTGGCAAGGTTGCGTAAGAGCTAGATTTGCCAAATGAGTTTGCATCGGTGCATCCGATTTTCCATGTCTCTATGTTGAAGAAATTTGTTGGGGGGATCCAACATCCATAGTTTCCTTAGAGGGTTTGGAGGTTAAAGAGAATCTTGCTTATGAGGAGGTATTGGTTGAGATTTTAGACCGGCAAGTCAAAAAGTTGAGAAACAAGGAGGTTGCCTCTGTGAAGGTGTTATGGGGGAATCATTTAGTTAAGGGTGCTAATTGGGAGGCTGAGGCCGACGGTGCATCCGATTTTCCATGTCTCTATGTTGAAGAAATTTGTTGGGGGATCCAACATCCATAGTTTCCTTAGAGGGTTTGGAGGTTAAAGAGAATCTTGCTTATGAGGAGGTATTGGTTGAGATTTTAGACCGGCAAGTCAAAAAGTTGAGAAACAAGGAGGTTGCCTCTGTGAAGGTGTTATGGGGGAATCATTTAGTTAAGGGTGCTAATTGGGAGGCTGAGGCCGACATGAAGTCCCGATATCCTCATATTTTTCCTTCTACTCCTACTCCAGCTTGAGGTAATGAGTTCCTCTTGGTTAGTTTTCAGTAATGGGAGTCATATGTGATTTATGTGGTTCCATGATTTCCTTATGATTATGCATGTTCTGGTAAAAGCTTAAATTTTGAAAGAATGAATTTAATTATTTATTTTCCTCATGTTGTGGTACATTAAGTTGCCTATAGACTTCATGAGATGATTGTTGAACATGCATTAGTTATGCTCTTTGAGAATGAATTGCATAAAGGCTCCATGAGATTGTGTTGAGCATGCTTTTAGTGGGAGAAGGTAGTTCCTCCTTTGATATGAGAATTTTTGAATCTCATGCATATTGGGTTGCTAGATGTAGTTCCTACTTCTTTTTTGATGCATTTGAGTATGATGAGTTTGGAGTTGATTTTTTCTCCTTAATTATGCGCATTACATGCATAATGGGCTGATAGAGTTAGTTCACCCTTCTTATGATGTTTTGAGAATTTCTTAGCTTAGAGTCGATAGTCAGTCCTTGGTTGTAGGCATTGCATCGTAGGTTGGGTTGTTAGTTCCTCTCATACTCTTTTAGAACCAGTTTGAATCTCATTCGAGGACGAATGTTCCCAAGGGGGAGATATTGTAACATCCCATATTCAAAAAGACCAAAATAACATATTTCTAGAAAGTTGTAGGTTCTAGATCACGTCGGCCACCCACGGCCCATGGAGTGGACCACAGACCGCAGGTGTGGTGCGTGGTTGACCTGCCTAGGAAGGGTTTGAGGGTCAAGGTCCATGACGCCATCCATGGACCATAGGTCAGACCACGGTCCGTGGTTTGAGATCTCAATATCACCTTTCTGACCATGATCGACGGGCCATAGGTCAGACCACGGTCCGTCGATTGGGGTCTGTGGGTCACTGATGTCAGTTAATATTTCAGAGGCAGTTTGGTTATTTCCTAATTAATTAGTTCCTATAATATGTCATTTTTACTATATATAGAACCCCCTATATAAGCCTTTTTAACCCCAAATTTACCCCCACTTAATTCATTTTCCTAAATACCAAAAGAAAACCAAAACCACCTCTCAAATATTCTCTCTCTAGAACTTGAAGAAGAAGAAGAAGAAAAAGATTCAGGTAGGGTTTGAAGCGAAGGATCCAAATTCTCCATTCAAGATAGGCAATTGGACTTGAGGTCTGGTAGCTTTCATCCATGGGTTCCTTCCACCCATGGAGTCCCCAAATTCCTCTATTTCAAAAGGTAGAATTCCCCCAATTAGCTACGGTTTTCCTCAAACATCATGGGTTCTTTTGATTATTGATCTTAATGGTTTAATTATATTTAAATATGTATGAATTGATAATTTATAATGCTTTTATGATGTTTCTCCTATGAACCCATGCAAACCCCTATATTTTCCAAATTGTGGTCTCACAGAGTTGGGATGTTGATTATGAAAGATGAGTTTTATAATCTTAAGCATAAAGTAATAGAATTACATGAAATTGTGATAAAATCCCTATCTAATGCTAGAATTTTAGATTTGGTGATTGAGAGTAGCTTTGAACCTTGAATGGGCAAAGTATGAAGTTATGCATGATCTTATGAAACCTATGTAGATGTTTTAAGAATGCTTTTAGAGTAAAGTCCCAATGTTGTTGTTGTTGTTGTGTTGATGAAAGGTTATTCTCATTAAACACTTACAACCATGATGTGAATGGTTTTCTCACATAGAAAGGATTCTTAGGTTGAAAGGCTAATCTCACCTAATTGAATTAATGAATAAGAGTTATCCTAAAGAACTAGCTTGGATTGACAAAATGACATTTATTTCCATGGATGATGATAATAAGTAAGAAAATAATATTCCATGGGAATTATGCTTAGCACCGAGTGGATATTGACATTGAGATGGAAGCTCTCCCGTTAGTAAGGGTCAGGTTTCTAGAAGAAGTCTCGTGAGATGGAAGCTCTCCCGTTAGTAGAGGTTGGGTTTTTAGTAGCAATCCCCTTATCCTAGAACTGTGTGCCCCCATAGGTTGATTATCTAGTGGATCCACTTAAGCTAAAATGTTCATAGTTCTACCTTAGGCAAGTAGAACACCCCTTTTCGGTGTGGGAGACATCGGGTGATCTTGTTTTAGCTCAAATGGTCTCTATGTCGGTTAGGGCTAATTCTCCCACAACAAAATGACTAATGAACTAAGGTTACTTAAAGAAGTATATAATATATGTTCAAAGGCTTAAAGATGATTTAGGTTGCATTGACCATGATGTTATGACTTATGTTTTCTAACCCTCTTATATCATGTTTTAATTGGTAAATTGCATGTTATGAAACGAAATGTCCTTCTTAGCGTGTTTTAATTTTTTTTATGCATAGTTATCATACTTAGTGCATTTTTGTACTAACACATACCCTTTCCTACATTTATCCCAAATGTAGGGTCCGACAGGCAGGGTTTCAATTCTAGTGGCTAAAGCTTGAACTTTGATCTCTTTTCGAGCTTGGTGAGTCCTCATGGTTCAAGGACGGACTTTCCTTATTGTAGTTTCACTTTTGTATTTCCTTTTGAACTTGATTTAGGGCCTAGGCCCACTTTTCATTCAATTGTAATAGATTGCTATGTTGAGACATGAGTTAGACATCCGTTTTTTCTATAAAGTTGTTCTGGACTTAAATTTTGTTTTACTCTTTATTGTTCTACTACTTTATGTCATGAGGGCAAAGTGGCTTTTATGGAGTCCTTCGTGGTTCTATACGCCATGTTACATCTCAGGGGTACCCCTGGGTCGTTACACATTATTGGGTAGAAAGGAGTGAAAAGTTGAAAAAGCTGAAGAAAAGCAAGGTTTATGATCACCAAAGCCACTCGGTGAATCACCGAGTGACTCTTCATATCACCAAAAGATCCAGCAGTCCAGCCCATGAACAAAGACAACTGGGCGATGGAAAGAGTAATTCTTGAAGTGCCAACTGGAACGGATAGAAGTTTTGATCACCTAAAGTCACAAAAGGAAAGTGTCGAAAAGCCAAGCCAAGAAGGCGATGGATAGGAGCACTCGGTGAGTTGCCGACTTGGTCGGCGAAGCTCGACTTACTCTGCCGAGTGGCTCCAAAACTGAAAATCTGGAAGCATATAAAATAGATTTTAAAAAGAGAGTTCCAGAGTTCTGAAGATTTTGGAAAGCATCCATATTGTCTATTTTTGGGCTTTTTTTTATCCTTAACACTGTTTTTTGACTTTTTGAGTAGAGACTTAGGGTTTATTTTATTTGGAACTCAATTTGTGCATTTTGAAGACTTATAGATTGTTACCCAAGCTGATGGAAAACATAGTTGGTAACTATTTCTTGCTCTTTATCATGTCTGGCTAAAACCCACATTCTTGGGGGTGTGATTATGTGATTGAATTCTTCAATTAGCTTATGGGTGTTAGTATTTGCTAATTTTGATGTTGATTTAAAGTGGGTTCAATTAATAGTTGAGTTTTAATTGATGAATTGTAGTTGCAAATACAATTCTAGCCTAGTATTCTAAGCTTGCATGAGAAAGAGGTTTTAGAGTTAAAACTATCAATTGATAATTGTACTGATTGGGTTATTGTAGATTTAGCTTGACAAAGTGGGTCTAACTTAAATCTTACCAATTTATCTTGAAAGAGTAGATTAATTGAGGTATTGGGTTGTTTACATTTGTCATGCTTGTCAAGGTTTGAGAGAACTCGCTTGATTCGTGATAGTTGATTGAGAAATGACTATTACACATAAACTATTGCCTTCCCACTAAGATTCGGTGATTTTTAGTAAGTAATAATCACCCATTTAGCGAAATTGACGTTCACTCAATTACACTCCAATGGGTCCCTCTCAACTTGATTACCCCTGTTTGTTCATAGTTGTTAATTGTTCACTCAAATCCCCCCCCCCCTAAATTGACGTTACTTGTCAAACCCCTTCCATTTACTTTAATTGTTTAGAAAATGTCTACTTCTACAAGCGATTATAACACTCCATTCACGTCATAATCGATTATTTTACCGTATCACATCGACGCCAACTCTTAATTGGGTTTATACTTGCTTATGACCGCCTACACTTACAATCAGATGAAGTGTAGTTGAGCATTATTAATTATATGTACAAGGAGAATACACTTAATGTTCAGATAATGAGTAGCTCAAGTCCACTATGAGCTTAGAAATGAGTGGTTACGCGTGTGATTAGATCGGGTACTATGTTGGTACGATACATGGATGCCTAGTATTCCTTATAGGTCATTACTAGATGAGAAAGATTAAGACCCTTTAGCATATGTATACAATAAGAGTGTGACTTATTATTTTGAGATATATGTTGGTAATTTTTGCCAGATGCAATGCTTATATAACTACAAGTCCATGATGGATATGATTTTCATGACACTATTGATTTTCTAAGTGCTTATTTGAATATTGTGTACCTGGTCATTTAGTGGGTGATGGTTATATTATCTTCAAGGGATGATAATGAGTAGCAATTCATTCCACTTATACCTTGAGATATTTGTACTTGTAATGATTCTTATGACTTGCGTGTTGACTACGTGGAATTAATTGTCTACTTGATTTAACTATAATTATATATCTATTACTAATCTTAGTCACCCTATAATGCTTACCAGTACAAAAAAAAATTAATGATGCTACTTGTGCACTTTCTTTTTAGTGCAGACTATGATCAAGTGGAATCTACTAGACCCCTGTACTTAGCCATGTTTTTCGGATCTGAAGGTGAGATACTTCTGTTTGGGCTGTTGGACCCTCTTGTTTCTGATGTTTTTCTTTCGAGACATTTGCACTAGCTATTCTTTATTTATTGCTACTCTTCGACATTTTAATTAGATGTTTCCGAACGATGACTTTTGAATTCTAAGCATATTTATTTAGATTTCTACAACTTATTTAATTCAAAGACTTAGACTTCATTCTTTTTATGATTTTATATTTCCTCCTAGATTCCAATAATGTTGCATGAGTTCGGATGTTTAATATTGTTCTGTCCATTAAGGGTTAGGTGTAGATATTTGTCACGACATGTTAGGTGTGGGTGTCAGTCACAATGCTTGGGTTGTACCAAGTTTGATATCACAATGCTTAGTTTGTTGAACTCATCATACTAAAATATATCTAGTAGAGTCTTGCATAATGGTGCACAAACCTCTAAACTTATTTTGAAGAATTTACAAGATATCAGGAAAACTCACTTCTTTCTATCCTTTGTGCTATTTCTTGATTCCAATTGGTATTTGGTGATCCTACTTGCTATTGACTCTTTAAATCTTTTCTCCTCAAAATGTGAGAACACGTTCAGGTGAGGCTAGAGACTAGGTTACCAAACCAATTGCTATTACATCTAGATGTGGAGTTTGAGGCAAGAGAAGAAATAGAGTCACACCTACAGTTCCAACTACTGACCAAGTGTGAGGTCAGGTTCAACCCTACTAACGAGGCAGAGATAGAAATTTAAGAGACAGTTGCACCTGCTCTTGCTTCTTCACAGGTGACAGCTCAGGTGATCACTTCACTGGGCATCTTGGAAGTTAATGGGACTACCCCTTAGTCCATTGATAATGCTAAAGCTACTCTCTAAAACAAATCCAAAGAGTATGAGGTCATAGTCAATAAATAATACACAAGTAAGAGTTTGGGGTCAAATCACATAGAGAATGATATAGTGCAAAGAATTCTATCAAGAAATTTGCAATGTAAATTAATTCATTTATAGCAATAATATTATTTTGGTGGATGATTCCACCAAATTTATGAAAATGGATTTGTTATGAATGGTCACAATTAAACAAATATTTTAGAAATTCAAATAAGCAATAAGAAATCTAGCAGTGTGGGGATTAGAAATTGATATCAAATAGGGGTAATCGTGTTGCTCTATAGTTCTAACAATTCATGGATAGGCTGGGTCATCTTCAATGACACTCATTATCTTTCGATCTCATAGCATCAGTTCATAGAATCTCATGTCGGTATCATCTATGTGAAAGAGTCTCACGCGAAGTGGCATCATTTGGGGCATCAGATCCTGGCAATATAAACACTAGAGGAAGCAATGGAGGCTCAACTGATGCATGCCCGGCATATCAGTAGGAGTAATGGTAGAGTTATAAGAGACTCTAACTCTACTGGTGCCAATTACAGAGGTATCCTCCAGAGATCTCTCCAATGTCGCGTGGACCATCATCTCTTCAATGTCCTACAACTTTATCAGTGTCACTACAATCCTCTGCTCATCCTACTCTCTCCCAGCTTTTCCTCATCAGTCTCTTCAACCAAATCATCATCGGCTCTGTCATCCTCTATCTCATCAGCAGTGTAAATAACTATGGTATCATCAACACTTGACTTTTTAGCAACACTAGAAGGAACATCAACACTAGGCATATGAGTAGGTACATTCATGGGAGGATCAGGAAAAGGAACCCTCCCTCACAGCCTAGAGATGTCCATAGACCACAGCTGGTCTGCATCAACCCCTTAGACTACCAATAGCAGCCCTCATCTCAGTCAAGGTAGCTTAACTACCCTCTACCTTCTCTCACTTTTCCATTCTCGCCCTAAGGTTATTCAATCGCACACCATGTGCCTCAATAATGGCCTCTCACTAAGCCAACCTAACTCTCAAAAGGACTAAGACAACCTCAATAGCCCTATCAATCTTCTAGGGCAAGTCATTCTCAATCGTCGCAACCCTCACATCCGCAAACCGAGAAAGATTGACAATTTAATAAATCATGGCCTGGGTCAAGTGGCAGGAGATAGGAGTGGGGGTAGGTGCAGCAATACCAGCGGAAGTAGAAGGTACTGAGGAAGGCTGGTATATAACTGATTGTTCTACAAAAAGAGTGGATGGAGTGGCCTCGGCAACAAAAGTGGTAGGATCAACCACAGGCGTAGTTTCTCACTGGTGTGGTTTCTTCAGAGCTGCATCATCCCATAGATAATAACCACGAATCCTTTGGATATCACTGGAGGAGGCCGAGGTGATCCTCACATCAGTCTTCTCCACAAAGGGAACTCTTCCATCTTCACACAATTGTGTGATCAAGACCAAAAAAGGATGAGAGGTTTGCTCTCGCTTGGCTATCAATAGCATCTCTTCAACAATTATTTTCCCCACATTTCCATTTTCTCTATAAATTATAGTAGCCGCAAAGACAACCTTTCGATGCCGAAGCATGGACTCAATTTATAATGGCATTATATTATTGCTAATAAACCCAAACCAGTACCATGCCCAAACATTCAACTCCATCATTTCTATTCTCGCACTGTCAGCCATCCATGGTGGAGAAATGCCGGAGATGAGTGGTGCCAACCATCCCTTGAGAGAGGCAAGGTCATGATGCATGTGCAATGTAAACATGCCAGTCCAGGTTGATAGGGTGCCTAAATCAATGTTGATGGCACCACGTGACATTAAACATCTTTCCACGCACTTCAACCTTTTTTAAGGGCATCAATATTGTACCATTTCTCTTCTTAGGTAATTCTTGTGCATAAGAAGTGTAAAATTATTTTACCCAGGCTAGAACATAAGGATTTTGAGGTTTGGTAAACCCCTCAATCCTGTAAAATTGGATAGTGTCCCATATCACCAGTTAGTCACTCATGACACCATCTATGAAAAGTCACCTCTTCTAAACAATAGTATGCTCGCTAGCATCCTTGAGCCTATTAAGGGCTCTTGGAGCATCACCAAGAGAACAGAGAAATGGGTGCCTCAGTAGAATAGGGTTACACCAACTTGAACCTGACGGCTATTCTTTTTTCTAGCAACAACCTTTTTAGGTTGCTCAATCACATGTTTAGTAGAGTGTAGAATGGTTGGTTATGGGAGAGGAGCCTCAGATGGCTCATTGATAATATTACCCATATGCCTTTTAAAAGGAAAAAGAAGAGAAGAAGAGTCTATGTCTTACACCATATCAGAGGTCACCACCTGTTTTCCCTTAGTTTAAACCATATCCTGCAAAGCACAATCATACAAATATCAAATCAATTAATGTTATTTGAAATCAAAATCCAAAATCAAACACAGTTCAAAAATATTTTGAGGCTCGCCTACTAGGAACGCAGTCCACCTAACATGTTAGGTGAACTAGCCAAAATGAACAATATATAATTTTTAAGAACTCGGGAATGATGGGTGGAGTCAATTCCAACTCGGCAATTTTCCTAACTTCCTTGGCGGGCTAAGAAAAGCCCATCGAATAGGCAATGTTCAGCCCAATGTGTATTTTCACAAAAGAAATCACAATATGCAATAGTACCCAACGCCCCAACAACTATACAATCTACCCACATGAATTTTCTACCCAAGGGTACTCAAACATTCCCCTAATAACACAATTATCACTCCAATTGATGATTTTACCCTTAAGAAAGTCATCATTTCATCTATCATTGGGCAAAAAAATTCAATCAAAGCATCGTTAGGCTAATCACACTTCACCCAGATGAAATTCATCCCAGACCCAGTAGATATGAGGACTCAATTTTAACATTTAACCAACATAATCAACTTTGGCAAGATTAGGCAAGGTTTCAACTATCTAACTTATGGGGACAGTTCAATATGATCTATGTAGCATTACCCAATCAAATCAACCAATAATATACTTCAAATGGCTTGTAGCCCATATCTAAAACCATAATTTTAAGCACAAACAACAAGTTGAGATGCAAACATCAAACACAAGTAGACACAAATTACAGAAAATGAGGGAATGTAGGGTTGGGTTGCAATGCAAGCAATACAAATGTACTCTAAGTACTCAAAAGAACGCATGTGAGGAACTCTCTTACTAAAATATGGCATTGAAAGCTTAGGGAAGAAAGAGAGTTCAAAGATATCAAAAGGTTTCTTTTTGGAAATGAAATGTCCCATGGCATTTTTATGTCAGGTGCATTTGGTGTTCTACGACTAATGTCGTCAAATGCATTTTGTGAATAGTTGAAGGAGTCGAAGCTTACCAAAGAAGCCTGAATGAATACCAAACCTATTTGGCGAATTCGATGGAGTTTGCATAGTGTACTTTGGTGGATCGCCGTTTAGAGCTCAAATAACCTAATTTGACAGTACACTTGTTCACATTTTCCACTTCAAAGGGTGGACAAGAATGAGAACACATAATGCCTTCGGTGGATCAACGATATTGTTTTGGCAATAACAACTTTTTCCATCGCAACACTTTTACTTCCTTTTAATCAAAAACTTGGGTTGCCTCTCATGAAGCAACATATTTAACGTTGTAGCACGACATAGCTTTCAATTTCTCAGCAATCATTCTTGGGGTTTGGTATGGTATCACTAGGCAATATTCCTTTTTTCCTTGGATTGAGATAGGTGGATATTTGGCACATTTGAATCTCCAACTGTTGATAGACACAAAATGAGAGGTCACAGTTTGAGATAGGGTGGAGAAGTCATTTTTCAATTTCTTCATTATCTTGTCAGATCCTTCAACATGCTGAATATCCTTGTAAGCCTGTACTGGGTTCGATTCCCTTCTGGATTAGCTAATTCTTTTGGTCATGGACGATCATGGAGAGGAATATACCTATCTATCTCAACCTCCCTATCTCTCCAATTTCTCCAACAACTATCTATTTCCTTGTTCCCACCTTGGTGTTGGTAGTTTAGGTGAGAACAACCCTTTTTGTTTCTCAAATATTGTACTTTCTCATTGTATAAATGCCTAAAACATGGCATCCTCCGGACACTTCTAAATCCTTTATCCAACCACATTAACCGATTTTAATCCACCTCCTATGACATGCTTGGACAACAAATTGATTTGAGTCATCATTTTGGCCATGTTGTCATCTCGCTCATGCTCTTTCTCAATTTTTTCCTTACTTATGCTCAGTTGTAATGAAGACACGTGGTCTTCTCTAGTATTCCATGTACGGTTTACCTTGGTCATTTCATCAAACAACAATGATGCTACCTCATATGGTTGTTGCATCAGCCCACATTGGGGAAGTTGATCAGCCACACCTTTGTTGATTGAATCAACTCTACAATAGAAGTACTACAATAACAAATGGTGTAGGAAACCATGTGTTGGGCATTGCAAGAATAATTTTCGGAACCACAACCATGTTTCATGTAGAGGTTAACCTTCAATTATCTTGAAGTTTTGGTTCGGTCCCAAGAAGTCTTGATTCAACTCCTCCCAAGAAATGAAGAATTATTTGCCAATTCTGCAAACCACCTTGTAGTTTCACTCATTAAAGAGAACGAGAATAACCTCAACCTTATGGACTCTTGTTAGAGCTTTTCGAACACAAATGGCCCACACACATCCACATAGTTTTGAAGTTATTTATGGGAGTCTTAATGATCTAAACCCCCCAAACATTCCTCTTAATTGAAGAAGTTGTAGCATTATTTTGGTTACATGAAAAACTGCCCTCACAAATAATGATATAGTGTGAAGAATTATATCAAAAAAAATTGAATGTAAATTAATTCATTCGTAGCAATAAGAACATTGGGTAGATGATTCAACCAAAATTATGAAAAGGGTTTTTTATCAATAGCCACAATTAAACAATGATTTTAGAAATTCAAATAATTAACAAGAAATCTAGGCGTGTGGGGATTGGAAATTGACATCACATAAGGTTAATTGTGTTCATCTATAGTGCTAAACATTCATGGATAGGCTAGGTCATCTTCAATAACATTAATCCATTTTCGATCTCATAGCATCAGTTCATATATTCTCCTTTCAATCTTATCTATGAGCATAACTAAACAACCCAATACCTTACTATATTCTCTCTTTTGATGCAGAAATAGGCCCAATAGATCCAACGTGTAATCTCTATTTTCAAGGAAATTATATACATCAAATCTAAATTGCAAGTATGGAACTACTCTAATTAACCTCTTTCGAGCATCAATCGGAGATAACATGTCACGACCCAAAGTACACCCTAGACATGACATGGTGTATAAGACACTGAGAGGCCCTACACAACTCACATAGATACAACATACAAGATAATAGAAACAAAATGTTTAAAAGTAACATTCATATAAAAGAGTTTGAAATAAGCAAAAGTCTAAACATAAGTCTCAAAGTCATCTAATACATCAAAGAAGTGATAAGAGTTTGACATAAGAGAAAGTGTAGACATAAGTCTCAAAGTCATCGAATATATCAAAGAAGTAATTGGGACGTAACCCATACATCACATAAAAATATGAAATAAAAATGGCATAAAGCAATAAAAGAGTCTCGGTCCTCGAAACATGATGACTCATCAATCTTCAAAGTCGACCACTGCCTATGGTTGGACCTCTGGTCAATCATAGAACGAGACCTGAGACTCTAAATTTTGCCAACAACCAACGGAACCCATGTATGGCTCGTAGGTTTTCCTGCAAACCATAGGAACGAACTTTATGGTTTTAAAATTTCACAAAGTCTGGGGTAACCTATGAGACATATTTATGACGCGTCAAAGGAACGACGAACCATCATGTTGAACTGTAAAAAGGGTACTGGGACTTGTTTTTAAAATTTTATTTTCCCCGTACCTATGGTTGCCACCTACGGCCCGTAGAAGCTTCTATTTTCCGTAAATAGGATCTGTAGATAGAGATATAGCCCAAAACTACATTTTTCCTTCTTTTCTGAATCCGAGAAGTTACATCGGAAGTAGGAATTAATTGTACAACCTTAACCAATAAATTTACCTCATTCTTACTAGCCAAAATCCATTGATTAACAACAACAAAACAGAGCATAACACAATAGCCACTACATTAAATCAACACTCCACCCCATAATTTCACCCCTAGATTTTAGGGTTTTAGCCACCCATCACAAATTGTAAAGAAATTATAACTTGCATTAGAACAACCATGGGTAACATGAAATTAAGTAACTACAACCGATACCCACTTTGAATTCAACTTCAAATTGTTAATTTCAAGAGCATAGTTGAAATCCCCCAAAACTAAAAGTGTTATTCACAAAATAATGTGTTTTTCTCTCTAAAAGATTCAAAACTCTCTAATAACTTTCAAACTCTGAATTCTCTCTATTTTTAGGCTATTTATTCTTCCCCAAAATATAGCCCAATACTCAATGCAAGACCCATTCAACAACGTTAGTCAGACTCGCCGAGCACATTAGGTGAATCACCAAATAGCTCCTTATCTTATCTTTCTCTTACTTTTGGCTTTGGGTATTTGAACCTCAGTCAACAGTTTACGAGCACGTTCAAGTCTACCTTTCACATTCGGCGTATCACCGAGCACCACCTTTTTTTACCTTTTAATCCTTCAATTTTTCTCAAAGAACTGTCACCTTCAGCGATGGTCATCTTGTTCTCCCTTTGAATTTGGTGAATTGTCGTTCCTCTTTGAGTCTGTCAACCTTCTTCAATTGATACATTTGTTATGTACTATCAATATGAATGAGGTCATGTCACTTAGGCAATCCACCCTTCTTGTTAGGTGATCAACAATGTGGAGTTTACACTTGTTTTCTTATTTTTGGCCATTCTTTCAAACATACGCTTTTGCCTTTTCCCTTAAACTCCATAGCTCCAAATCATCAAAATATAGTGAGAATAGGAAATAATTAGGCAATGAGGACAATAATTGTTGAACTAAATTAGCCTCAAATATGTGTAAATCTACCACTCATCTACCAAGGATTTAAACATGACATTGTTATAACCCTATGGACGGATGAGATTTCATTGTTTGGTATTATTTTGAGCTCAATGACTGGAACAGTGATAACTACAGAGGAGCACGACCTATTATAAAGGTTCACTAAGATGAAGCATTTTTTTATGGCACTGAGTCTAAGAACACTTATGATTTTATCATTGACTATCACAAATGTCTCTATTAGATATGGGCAATGGAGAGATATGGATAAATTGCATAACTTTCTAGGTGATAGGGGTGCTATTTATGGAGGTTGGCATATGTTGAGTGTAGACTATCTGGTTCACTTCCTTTTACTTAGGCCGTGTTTTACTACATCTTGTTAATAAAGTATGTTCCTCATACTCTTCGAGATAGGAGATGCAATGAGTTCACTAGTATAAAGTAGGGGAGTCTATTATGAGACTCATTTTCACTTCTTGTTCAAGTATTCACTATGACTTTTTCCTAGCTTCTACCTTAAGAGAATTACAAGATCAGGCGGTTTGTTAAATGTTTGACTATGGAATAAAAGCTTCCAACTTCTCAAAATTTATCTTCTAGAAAGTCTTTTTAGAAATTTGTTGTCAATGTTAAGAATGTAAAGGGTGTGAAGTAGGACTTTTATGCTAAGTATGTGTGGACAAGAATGCTAAAAAGGGTGGCGCATTAAGTGGGCCATTTTTTGATGGACCATTTTATTTGGAATTAGTTTCTTAGAGGTATTCGAGACGATCTATTATATAATCTATGCAAGTGTCATCTAGGGATCCATTCAGGACCAGTTAGAAGCCATAAGGGTAGAGGGGACATTCAACCCTTCTAACTTCAGGACAAAGGTTGAATTTTGAGTGGAATTTCTATGTGTGGTCAGCCAAGGAACATTCGTAAATGTATCCCAAATTAAAACATATGAGAAGATAGCTCTGTGGTATCATACTTCTCAAGCTATTGTTTCATGAGATAGAGATGGAACTTTGTTTAGCAGAGATCGTCCACAACTTGAGTGAGGTAGCTAGATGATTGGTAAACATGGCACTTAACCTAATATAAATGATGGTTAGGAAGGTAGAGGTAGTACTCCACCTAGTAGAGGCGGTGTATAGATAGGGTGTAGGGATCATTTCTATTGACCTGAGATGTCCATCTGTGACGCAGTGATCATACGTACCATTCTTATTTGTGACGGGATGACTACAACATTATTTGATCCTAGTTCGACCTTTTTCTCTTGATCTACAATCTTTTATATTGGTTTGAGTATGATTTTTGATTTTTTTTATATTCCTATGCAGTTTTCTACTTTAGTAGGAGATTTTATGATAGTTGATACAGTCTCACATTCATGTGAGGTTACTCATTGTTGTTTAGATAACCTGAGTGAATTTAGTGATCCTAGACATGGTAGATTTTGAAGTTATCATAGGGATCAGTTGGTTATCTCTGTATCATTCAATTATTGATTGTCATGCTTAGACTAAATATGTTTCTATCCCTGAGATGTCTAGAATAGAGTTGGAGGGGAATTATAATCATTCTACTAATAAGATCATATCATATATTCATGCTATGAAATTAGTAGACAAGAGGGTGCTTAACATTTTTAGATCAAATGTGATTTCCTATAGGTGTTTTCTGCTAGCATACCTAGCATGACATGAGATAAGGATATTGATTTTATCATTAACTTAGTGATAAGCAGTCATCCCATTTCTATTTTTCCATATCAGACAACACCTGTAGAGTTGAAGGTTCATTTGTAGAATTTGATCAGTAAGAGGTTTATTCATCGGAGTGTATCTCCCTAGGGTACGCTTATATTGTTTGTAAAGAAAACGAATGGAAGTATGCACATGTGTATTGATTATAGGCAATTGATCAAGGTTACTATTCGAAATAAGTATCACATTACCTGAATAGATGACTTATTTATTTAGTTATGGGGTGCATCAGTCTTTTCTAAGATTGACTTAAGGTCAAGTATCAACAGCACAAGATTTGGGCTAAGGATATTCCCAAGACAAAATTTTGAGCTAGGTATCGACATTATATGTTTTCGATTATATCTTTCAAACATACTAATTTTCCTACAGCTTTAATAAGATTGATTAATAGAATTTTCAAATCATAACTGGATGTTTTCATTATTGTATCTATTAAAGAGGTTTGGGTATATTTTAAGAGTAAGAAAGAGCATTACAATCACCTAAGGATTATGTTAGGTTTGTCTAAAAGAGAACAACTTCTGTGCTAAATTTAGTGTATGTTATAGGGAGTATGGTTTCTAAAGAATAAGTTATGGTTCATCCATAGGAGATGGAAGCAGTTCAAAATTGGGCTAGGTCAATGTCAATTGTAGCAATTCACAAATTCATGGGGTTAACTAGTTATTATTATTGGTTTATGAAGGGATTTGTTGATGTAACACCTCGAATTCAAGAAAGTACTGGAAAGGGGTAATGTGGAAGAACTCACAGGAAAACACCTTAACCATGGACCCTATACGGAGACTAAGATGGGCCGTAAAAAGGACCAGGATTCGTGTGGTGGCCCGTGGCAAGGCCCCCAAAGTAGGCTAAGCAAGGACTCCTCCAACGAGGGCATTAACAACGTGTGGAGGTGGACGGGTCATTATAACGCCCATGTGGGGGAGGCAGAACCAACCTAAGAGTTGGGCTCTTCCCACGAGAGCCTAAACAGGACGTGAAGAGCCAAACGACACGTCAGGATGGTTGTCAAAGAGAAAAGCAATAAGGGACCTCTCCCAAGGCCAGTGTTCAAGGACCACGACTTCCATAATGGCCTATGAGGTCCTTCATGGCTCATGAAGGGCACCATCAGGGGGTTGCGTCAGCTTTAAGTCAGGGGTTTTGGGTCTTTTCTAATTATTATATCCCAACACTATGTCATTTTACCCTTACCTGTAAGTCCTATATATGTGTTTTTAACCCCCAAATTTCCCCAATTGAAATCATTCTCCCAATTTCCTAAAAGAAGAACAAGTGTTCTTCTCCCAAAATATTTCTCTTTAGAAAGCTTGAAGAAAAATGGATCAGCCTAGTGTTTCAAGTCAAGACTCCAATTCCTCCATTTAAGTCATGCTTTTGGCATTGAGGTATGATAATTTTCATCCATGGAGCCCTTTATTCCATGGATTTCTCAAATTCTCCAATTTATAAAGTTAGAATTCCCCAATTGAGTTAGGATTTTCTTCCACGTCATGAGTTCTTTTAAATACTGATTTATTTGATTGGTTTATGGATTATTATGCATGAATTGATAAAAAATGATTTCCCATGAACCCATGTTTAACCTATGTTTTATAGATATTGATGATTTAAAGTGGATTTTTAACTATCAAAGGTGAATTATGTAATTTTGCATGTTCTTATGAAATTGATGAGATATCATGTAGATTGCTTGAGATTAAAAGTATATATGTTGTTATTGTGATTAATTTTTCTTGTCACGTGATGTAATGAAAAGAGGTGATTCCCCATGTTCCTTCATGAGATTAGATGAATAGGATTAAGAACTATTCTGTGGAAGTTAAGCTTAGAACTGAGTGGACAAGTGGCGATTACCCGTGTCCTATAACTTTGTGCCAACATAGGATTGTCTAGATTGACATTAGCTATTCGATCCACAATAGAAAGAAGTTCATGGTCTTTACCGTGGCAAGTAGGACACCCCTTTTCGGTTTGGGGTAGACACCGAATTCCATGTTTCTAGCTCACGTGGTTTTATATGTTGGTTAAGGCTACTTCCTACAAGCAAGTAAAGTTATTATAAACCAAGGTTACTTCAAGAAGTATAGTAAGTATTTTTCAAAATTATATTCACTTGCATTGATCATGTTTTATGACAAACGTCCTATTTAAGGATGACTTAAATGTTTATATTCAAGGCATCATACTTGGTACATATTTTGTACTAACACATACTCTTGCCTACATTTTCCCAAATGTAGAGTCCGACAGTCAGGGTTCTCAGTTTCATGGCTAGAGGTTGACTTGAGAGATTTTCGAGCTTTGGTGAGTCCTTGTACTTCGAGGATGGATTTTCATTATTTTCAGTGTTTTTTCTTATTTCTAGTTTTGAACATGATGTATGGGTTATGCCAAATTTCATTCTATTGTATTAGATGGCTATTGACAAAGTATTTAGACTTCCGCTTTACTTTTATAAAAATATTTTGGGACTTGAAATGTATATCTTTGCCTCTTTTGTTCTATGTCATATGTTATGAATGCTAAGTGGCTTTTATGGGGCCTCATGGGGTACTAAACGCCATGTTACATTTAGGGTGTACACCTAGGTCGTGACAAAGGATCAACTCAACAATCTCAATCTTTCTCTATTAAGTTGTGAATATTAGTCTGACGATATACAACTCATAATGTATGTACTCATATTCCTCAATGTGTTCGGTCTCTTGATCTCATGATACACCCTTAATAGGTAGCACCGTCATGTTACATTAAGCATGTTCTCAGTTCAAAAAAAATAAATATAAAGCTATTTGTGTTTATGATCTTTTCACTCTATGTTCTTCCGGTGATACTCTTTTTGTTTTGATAGCATAATAACTTAGTATTTGTTTGTATGCAAGGGTAGATTATTCTTATTGTCAAGTTCGTAGCATGCTTATTCCACGTATGTTTTTTGTAAGAGTAGAGGAATAGATCAAAATGAGGTGTGGTTATATATATTGGCCCATCCAAATAGGCACTTAGACCATGGTGGCAGGAGTCATATCTATCCTTGTGAAAGTTATAGGTAGTATCTTATAATGTTTAGTGCTCACAGAGAGTAGTGTAGTGAAAAATGTTTTTTATTTCATTCCCAAAATATACATGTATCATGTAAAATAGCTTCAAATAGAGTATGACAAATAACATTCAAATTAATATAAAAATAATTGGAAGAGTAAGCAGTCGATTTCAATAAAACTACCCAACAAAGAGTCATGGTTGAATCCCACAAGGAATTGTTTAATTATAAGAATTCAACTATGAAATTAAAAAATGCGGACCTAGTCACTGTAGCATGTTTAGACAAGTGGGTGAATGATTCTTCCACATTTAGTAAAATAGTTTGAAGTATCAAGTGTCACAATTAAACTAAAATTCAGAAATTCAAGCAATTATAAAGTAATCTAGGGGTACAGGGATTGAAATAGATGTCACATAAGGGTAGTTGTGTTGCTCAATAATGTTAAACAATCATGGATAGGGTGGGTCATCTCCAGTTACACTAATCTTCTTTCTATCTCATAGAACCAATCAATAAAATCTCCTTCCGGTCTCATCTATGTGAATCACAAATCAACCCATTACCTTACAGAGTCCCCCTTACGAACAAATTTGGCCAAATAGATCTGAACCATAATCTCTCTTTCGAGCAAACCATAGAAATCACACATAAATTGCATGCATTAAATTAATTACCCACTGTAATGGATCTCTTTTGAGCATCAATCAAAGATCGGGAATTGGATTACATTTGCAACCTTAACCTATGAATTAAACTCATGCTAATTAGTCTAAATTCATGAATGCATAGCAATAAAATAGAGCAAAACATAATACCCACTATATTAAATCAATACCCAACCCCATAATTGTACCCATCACAAAAAGTGAAGAAATTATACCGATCATGATATCAACCATGGATGTGATGAAATTAAGCACTTATAATCCAAAATCACTTTGTTTTAGCTTCGAAATGTAAATCTCTAGAGTGAAATTTAAAATACCAAACCTAAAAGATGTTTTTCACAAGGTACGAAGTCTCAAAACTTTCAATGACAAAAACAACAATGCCAAAAATTCTCTTCAAAAAGCTCTTTCCGAAAGTGATAAATTTCTTTCTCTTTAGGACTATTTATAGTTTCCCAAAATTTGGCCAAAAATTCACTACGCGAACATTTCATCGACATTAGTAGGGATCACCAAACAAGATCAGTGGATCAATGTCTGTTCCTTAGCTTATCTTTCTTTTGTTTCAGGCTTCATGTGCTTGAACCTTAGTTGGAAAATTCGATCAAGTATTTCTTACAAATTTGGCATATCACCGATTACCACCTTTGTTTGCCTTTTAAGCGTTCATTTCTTCATCAAGTCGCGTCACCTTTGGCGATGGTCATCTTGTTCGTAATTCAACTTCAGCGAGTCACCATTTCAATTTTTTAGACCGCCAAGCTGCTTTGAACATCTTCAATTATGAGTACTGTCAGTTTGAGCAAGGTTAGACCATTTGGGTATCTACCATTTGGGTTAGGCGACTACTAGTGTAGAGTTTATACTTCTTTTAATGTTTTTGGCTTTTATTTCATGCATTTATCCTTGCCTTTTCATTTAGCCTTTATAGCTGCATTTCATCAAAATATCAACAGAGTAGGGAATAATTAGGAATTGAGGACATTACTTATTGAACTAAAGACTTCTTTAAAGTGTTGTTGATTTTCAAGTCCTTTGATTTTGGTAAAAAGGTTTTAATTCCGCACTATTTTTATTGCCTATGTAATGAATGAATGCTAAGGGGTTGTATAAGACCTCTTTGAGGTCGAATACGCCGTGTTACGACTTGGGGGTGCTCCCGGGTTATGACAAACTTGGTATCAAAGCATAAGATTTTGAAAATTATCCTTAGGTTTAAAGTCTCACAAGCCACGTCTAGTAGAGTCTTGTTCATCGGTGTGAGTCATGACACATCTATGAGCGGGAGGCTATAGGACGTTAGAAGTTACACTTCTTTGATATTCTTGATCTTGTGCCTTAGAGTTGAGTCCTATAAGTGTCGTCTTCCTAATCCTCTCTCTTGTGTTTATAGGATATGAATACAAGGGCTAATCCTAGGAGAGCGGAAGAGGAGAATGTGGATGGGGAGTTCCTCCCCAAGGTTTTCAAGGTGAC
The DNA here is from genome assembly GCF_000226075.1 of Solanum tuberosum. Classification (NCBI taxonomy): domain Eukaryota; kingdom Viridiplantae; phylum Streptophyta; class Magnoliopsida; order Solanales; family Solanaceae; genus Solanum; species Solanum tuberosum. The sequence continues at coordinate 701,476 of NW_006239174.1, read as the reverse complement.
CAAGTCCCCATAGGCAATCAAGAGAATGAGGTTCTGGTGGTTCCCCCGGCCATGACTAATGAAGAGATTAGGGCGGCTTTTCTAACTCAAGCTCAAGCCATGACGGCTCAAGCTAACCGAGATGTGGGGCCTAGGGTGAATGCTAATGAGAGTACCGTGGCCTCAAGGTTCAGAGACTTTGTGAGGATATATCCTCCTATCTTTCTTGGCTCTAGAGTGGAAGAAGATCCCCAAGAATTCTTGGATGAAATCTATAAGATAGTCAATGCTATGGGGGTTTCTTCTAGGGAGAAGGTGGAGTTGGCTTCCTACCAATTGAAGGAAGTAGCCTAAGTGTGGTTCACACAATGGAAAGCCAATAGGCCGGTTGAAGCGGGTCCTATAGAGTGGAAACAGTTTAAGAAAGCATTCTTAGGAAGGTACTTTCCCCGAGAGAAGAGGGAGTGTAAGATTGAGGAGTTCATAAATCTTAAGCAAGGTAACATGAGTGTGGAGGAGTATTCTTTGAAGTTTACCTTGTTGTCTAAATACGTTCCATCTTTGGTGTCTAACCCTAGAGATGAGATGAGTAGGTTTGTGACCGGTGTAACCGACCTAGTCAAGGAAGAATGTCGTACGACCATGCTCCATAAGGATATGGATACTTCTAGACTCATAGTGTATGCTCAATCCATTGAGGAGTCCAAGCTTATGAGGTTGGGTAGAGATTTGAAGAGGGGTAGATCTGATGAGCAAGGTCAACCTAGGATTAAGAAGAGGGCTCCTAACCAAGATTCCTCAAGTGCTCCTAAGGATAATCAAGAGAGAGGTGGTGGTTCTCAATTTGTTAAGCCTACTTGTCACACTTGTAGGAAGAAGCATTTTGGGAAGTGTCTAGCCGGTACTAATGGATGTTATGGTTGTGGAAAGAATGATCACAAGGTGAGGGATTGTCCTACTCTTGCGGCTAGAGGAAGGGATACTAGACAGGCATCTTTTAGTGGTCCTAAAGTTGATGATCAAAAGAAGACTCGTTTCTATTCTCTCCAAGCCAACAATGATAAAGGAGCTAATCCGAATGGAGATGCCGGTAAGTTATAGTTCCTTGCTTTTGTGATGAGATCCTTATGTGTTGTTCATGATAGTCTAGTTGGGTTTCTTCTAAGTGGGGGATGGTTTGTTGAATAGTAAGGTTGTGAGAGTGTTGATGTCCTTGTCTCTTTCCTTATATTCTATTCAAGCTTGAGACTTAGAGTTTCTAGTAGCATGATGCATGTTTTGGAGTCTTTTGTGAAAAATGAGTTTCCATGGTCTCCTTATGTTATGCATGTTTTGGTTAGATTCGTGTTTAATGAGAAAATGAGTTTCATAAAATTTGTTCCTCATGTTGATGTACATCTATAATGAGTTGCTTAAATGTTGCATGAGTTGACTTGTGAGCACGTTTTAAAAAAAAGGAGTTCTCGAAAATTGTTGCATAAATGTGCCTTATGAGAAATTTGCATAATGTGCTTAATGATGATGGCTGGAGAAGGAAGTTCCTCCAATGAAATGAGAATGGCGATGTTGATGTGCATAATTAGTTTGTAGATGTGGTTCCTACCTTCTTGTTGTTCTTTGATGCCTTCTCATGTGGAGTTGATGTTCCTCCTAGCTTTGAGTATGATTTATAATGTTGTATGCATGATTGTGGGCTGCTAGTCTTGAGTTGTTACCCCTTTATGTGTTTTAAGTGTCATTCGAGGACAAATGTTCCCAAGTGAGGGATAATGTAACAACCCTAAAAAATGAAGTAGGAACAACTAGAGCTTCACATGTGTTTTAGGAGTTGGTAACTTGTTAAAATTATGAGAAATGACTTTTAAAGTTTAGTTTGATGAGTTTTGAGGTTGAATGTCAAGGGACGACCACGACGTTCGGAAACTAGTCTCTTGAGCTTATGTGTTTTGATGGAGTAGGGTTGTCCCGAGTCTTGTTTGAAAGAGTTTAGTGAGTCAACGTCAAAGCACGTGCTAGACTCTATGTTAAAAGGTGTTTTTTTGAATGATGGTTTAAGGAGAAGGCATGTGCCAAGCCAAGGAGGGCAAGGCTTGCTCAACCTTGGCCAAGCTACTGCCCCATGACCACGGACCCCTTCACGGCCAGTGGTCATAACCACGGCTCGTGAAAGTGGCCGTGAAGGTCACTTGGTGGAATGTCTTGCAAGGCCCTTTGGCTAAGTCACTGCCTCCATCTTCACGAGCATCACCACGGCTCGTGGTGTAGACCACGGACCGTGGGAGCTTTCGTGAAGATGCCTTGGCCTTGGAGGGCTTGTCAAGTGAAGGAGGAGCTACTGTCTTAGGACCACGAGCCGTCAAAGGGGCCGTGGTCCACCTTCACGAGCCATGAAGTGGGGCGTGGTCCCTGACGGGGCTGCCCAATTTAAGGTTAATTGAGTAATTTCGTTTTAAGTTTTATTAAGTGGGGTTGCTTTTAAATGATCCATGATTTCTAGACTATGATCATATGATGAAGCTTGTGCCTAAGCCTTATGAAAGATGAATTTATGAAGATATGCATGTTTCTTGATGAAATTTATATAAACTAGTATATGTGCATGCGCGTTGCGCGGATAATTTATAATTAAAAATAACTAATAAAATATATTATGTACTTAATAATAATACTAATAATAATAATAATAATACAAATCATTAAGTTATTTATTTGAGAACATTAAATTAATATTATTAAACAGAATTTAAATTATTTTATTAGAATATTATACCTATAGGCTACCAGCTAAGCTTTTAGGTTTTAAAAAATATATATTATAATAAGAAATTTATTAGGATACTATTAATTGTATAATTATTTTATCTTTGATCAAACATCAGACTTCAAATATTTTTTCGTATTTGTATTTTATTCTTTTTACGTCATTTAAATTTAAAAAAATTATGTTAATAATTTATTAATTCTAGCATTCCACATATATATATATATATATTATTAAATGACTTGTTGATACATTTTATATATGTTTTATTCAAAATAAAAATATTCAAAATATCCTTTACCATATTAATTTTTTGTAAAAAATATAACAGAAAATTGATTTAAAGATAAATATAATCTTAATAAATACAACCATTAATTTGCAACACGAGTATTTTATATTTTTATGGTTCTTTAATAAATTGTATATCACTATATTTTTAAAATTAAATTCTAATTTATATATTTGATTGTTTGCTCTTTTGCTACTTGATAGTTTTAATTTTATTGAAAAACAGATTGTTTATTTTATTTATATCTTACGAAAAATTAATAAAGGAAATGTATAGCATTTTTCTAATAAAAATATACAATGCCTCTAATTTATTGTTGTTTTTCTTCAAAAAGAATTATCAATAAATGATAAACTTTACAATTTTTTTAAAATAGAGTGTGTAGTCGAAAGTTTTAAAACTCTTTTTTTAAGTGAATAACAATAAATGTGTTGTTAGAAAACCTGATAAAGGGAATTATATAATTGGATACTCAATTATCTTTTTTGAATGATATTTGTTAATTATAGATTTATAATATCTTTTTTAATGAAAAGATTTACACTTTTTACAAATTAATTAAAAAAATTGTTCGGAAATAGCAAGGTAGTGGAGGTTTTAAAACTGCCTATTTAAATTGTTATTATCAAACATAATTAACTTAAATTAAGAATAATGAAAAACTGAATTATAATTCTTTTTAAATTCAAAATCCTAAAAGAATAATGATTAAATATAAATAGAAAATAAAGAAAAAAGAAGAGCAAAGAACTACGTTTTAGTATTAAAAAAGAGATGCTTTCAAGGATAAGGATAAGATTAGTTACTTGTTTTTTAAAATTTAAATTTCAAATTAATTATTTAGGCAATTTTGATAATATTTTATATAATTAGCATAAACAAAAATAACAATATTAGCTTGTTTTTCACCCTACACAACTCATCACCCACGTTTCCAATTTTTTTTGTTTTAGACTTTTATTATATATATAAATATATCAAATAATAGATTGGAGAATTTAATACGTTATATTAGGGGTGTGCAAAAACCGATTTCACCAATAAACCGAACCGAAAAAAACACTATTGGTTTATTGATATTGGGCTAACGGTTTTTAAACGGTTTTGCAAAAAAAATTTGTTGGGTTATTGGTTCGGTTTCCGGTTTTATAATTTTTGTTAATGGTTAAACCCGATAACCCAATAAGACTATACTAAATTTACTAGTCTTATTGTTAATGGTTAAACGATTGTTACTTTCACACTTTTTCCTTTGAATGTGTCTAGTGTCTAAACTTGCAAGAAAAATGATTGTTACTTTTATGATTATTACTTTCATGCCAAATGTTGGAAAAATCATATGGTTTATTGAAAATTTCTAATCGTGTATATAATATATATGAGTATTTTTTATTGGTTAAACCGAAAATCGAACCGTTAAGTACCATAAACCGATTAACCAAAAACCGATAAGAAATATGTTATTGGTTTGGTTATCGGTTTGAAGTATTTACAAACTGAACACCGATAAACCGAACCAATAACACCTAAAACCGAACCGAACCGATCGATGCGCACCCCTACGTTATATATGACATTGAACTATAATTAAAAAGATGAGTAGATGTAATATTTAATAAAGAGGTGCTTTCAAGGATAAGGATAAGATTTGTTACTTGTTTCTTAAAATTTAAATTTCAAATTAATTATTTAGGTAATTTTGATAATATTTTATATAATTAGTATAAACAAAAATAACAATATTAACTTATTTTCCTCCCTACATAACTCATCCCCCACGTATCCAAAATCATTTGTTTTAGACTTTTATTATATATATATATATCAAACAATAGATTGGAGCATTTAATACGTTATATATGATATTGAACAATAATTAAAAAGATGAGAAGATGTAATATTTAATATTTTTTAAATCCGAAAATTTAAGAATTTTTGTGGTGCTAACACATTTAATTTTATATAAATATATTTTAATTTCTAAATCATAGCATTATTATGTGTACATGCAATATATTTTAAATTCCTAAATTATAGCATCATTATATGTACATGTAGACAGTGAAGTTTTATTGATAAATCCATACTAAGTTTGGATTAAATCTTAAATTTATGATACGTTGACCAAGTTAAATTACTGGTTAATAAAGCCGGATTAATATTTAAGTCAAAATTATATGACTTAAATCAAGTCCAAATAACATTTGGACCAGTCGATTAAATTGACAAGATGAGCCCAACTCATGTTCTTGTGGCCCAGGGTTCAAAATTGCCTGGACCAAAATACCCCTAAAGCCCTAGCTCAAGCCTATATAAAGAGGTCTTCATAAGACCAGAAGGGATAGACACATACATCCACACAAAAATATATAATTGCTCTTCATTGGTGATCTGCAAGTCTTCCGCATAAAAAGAAGTCTTCGCTCCAAGTATTGAGCCGCAAGTATTCCACCAAATCAAGAACATCTGTGGAGAGAAGAATCAAGGGATTGTTATATAAAGAGGTCTTCATAAGACCAGAAGGGATAGACACATACATCCACACAAAAATATATAATTGCTCTTCATTGGTGATCTGCAAGTCTTCCGCATAAAAAGAAGTCTTCGCTCCAAGTATTGAGCCGCAAGTATTCCACCAAATCAAGAACATCTGTGGAGAGAAGAATCAAGGGATTGCATATCTTTTTAAGAGATTTTATAAAGATTGTAACCTTCGCATTAATTCAAATACAAATATTATTGTTTGCTTCCTATTTTTCTTTTCTTTTTTACTGTATTTCAGGATTGAAACTTTAGACGTTTACAAATTGGCACTCCTAGTGGGACAATCTTTACCTCTCATCTCTTCTCTTCAAGACAACCAAAGTTCAAAAACACCGAGATGACTTTCAAGAAGATCAACTCGAAATTTGCATCTGCATTCAAATCTGGATCTACATCTGTATCCGCATCTGCATCCAAATCTGGATCTACATCCGTATCCACATCTGGATCGAAATATGCATCTGCATCGAAATCCGCATCTGCATCTGTATTCGCATCTGTATCTGCAAAAACTGATGGATCTATGTTCTGCATCGATGTCGAAAACATCCTCGATGTTACTGCGGGAAGCATGGGACCTATCACAAGGAACCAAGCCAAATTGCTGGGACAACAAACCTCACGAGTGCCGTCTGAATCTGCTATTGTCTTTGGTTTGTCTCCAAAACATGTGAAGTCTCCTGCAAAAGCTGCAAAAGAAGACATTGCCGAAATGGTCGAGAGGGTTCTTGCCCAATTGAGCCCATCTACATACGAAAAGTCCTTCGCTTCGACCGACAATGATGTCTTAAGCACGGGATCTACCCCACATAACATGTTTGCATCTCATGTTAAAGAAAATCAACGCTACTCTCTGCCACCTACTATGGTAATGCACGCAATGGTGACTAACGCTTCATCCATTGAAGAACAACTTGTGAGCTTGAAAAGGGATATTGAAGGCTTGACCAAGTATGTTCAAGATCAAGATGCTCGAATTGTTAAGCTAACTGATGGGGTGGAGGGCATGATGGATGAATAATCAAGTCACGCACCTGTAAAACTTCCGCAAGTCTAAGAGACAGTCAATCGCCCCACAAATCAAGTTGAATATGCTAAAGAGATTCAAGTTTCTTCGGAAGGAACGATCCCGATCAACCAAATCAGGGAGTTCATCATGGGGACCATTAAAGACAAGTACGTGGTTGCTACAAAATCCTCCTTGACATATGCAAGGCCATACACTGCAAGGATTGATAGTTTGAAAATTCCTATCAGTTATCAACCTCCAAAGTTTCAGCAGTTCGATGGTAAGGGAAGCCCAAAGCAACATGTGGCGCACTTCATTGAAACCTGCAACAATGTTGGAACATACGGTGATTACCTCGTCAAACAATTTGTCCGCTCCCTTAAGGTCAATGCTTTTGATTGGTACACGGACCTTGAGTTTGGTTCCATTGATAGTTGGGAACAAATGAAGCAAGAATTTCTCAATCGTTTTTATAGCATAAGACGTACTGTAAGCATGGTGGAACTTACAAACACACGTCAGCGAAATGAAGAACCGGTCTTTGACTTCATCAACCGATGGAGGCATGCAAGTCTAAACTGTAAAGATAGACTTAGTGAAGCTTCGGGCATAGAGATGTGCATTCAAGGTATGCATTGGGGTCTCTGCTATATTTTGCAAGGCATAGAGCCTAAAACTTTTGAAGAGTTGGCCACTCGCGTTCATGATATGGAGTTGAGCATGTCGTCGGTCGGAACTGAAGCACCACCTGTCCACGAACTCCGCAAAGTCAAAGAAAGGCAAGAATTCAAGAAAGTGGGAAAATATTTGCCAAAGATTGAAAACAAAGAATCCATGAACATCAATGTCTCTCATGTGAAATTCACCACAAGGGTGGGCAATACGCAGAGCACAAAAGATAATTCTTTTGAAGGAAGGACAAATGAAAAGCTCACCTTGAAGGAAATGCAGTGGAAGGACTACCCATTTCTTGACTCAAATGTTTCCGCAATCTTTGATGAACTCCTTGAGATGAAACTTTTTGAGTTACCAGAGATGAAACGACCAGATGAAGCAGGGAGGAGTAATGATCCAAAATACTACAAATATCACTAGCTGGTTGGACATCCTATCGAGAAATGCTTCGTCTTCAAGGATAAAATCATGGACTTAGCTCGCAAAGGGAATATTGAACTTGAAGATGAGAAATTGAGTTCAAACCAAGTTAGTGTCGCTTCTGACTTACCCAATCCGGTCATGACCTGCAATTTTGTTGAAGGAAATATGGAGCAAGACATTCCAAACACCAATCAGACAAGAATGATTAAGTTTGGAGACTTCGACCCATTGATGTAAATAATTTGTTATCTCTTCCTCTACTAAGTGATGTGGCTTCTGTAGGAGAGGGATCGACAAGACAAGATGAAGACCTAGTAGATGATCTTGATGATTGGGGCTGGACTCTTGTGACTCGCCGTAGACGCAGAAAAGTGAGTTCGCATAAGGAGTCAACAAAGCAACACGCTAGGGAAAAGATAGTAAGGAGACCCAAAACCAAAACTTTGATCGTGCATTTAAAGAAGAAGGAAATAAAAGTGCACCACTACCAAGAGTTGAGGCGGCCCATTACATTAGGAGAATATTTGCCAAATTGGTGTTACACCAAGTTCACAAGCGATGGCACAAACGTTTTATGTTGTAATGTCGATGAAAAGGAAGGGAAAGATGCAACTCCATCATGTCCATCACCAAAACATGCTCCAAAGCCGTCTCCTGAAGTTGAAAATCCATCATGTACATCACCAAAAGATGCTCCACAACCATCTCCTGGAGTCGAAAATGCATGTATGGCCAAAATCACATTCTCTGACGATGATCTTCTATTTGGTTACACATTTCATAATCGTCCTTTATTCATGGTTGGTTTTGCACGTGAGAAAAGGGTGAATAGAATCCTAGTTGATGGAGGATCTGGAATCAACATCCTTCCAATTCGCACAATGAAAGAACTTGGGATATCAACAGCAGATCTTACTGATAGTCGCTTCATGATCCAAGGATTCAATCAAGGAGGACAAAGGTCCATAGGGACCGTCAAAATAGACCTCACCATCGGAGAGTTGCAATCAAGCGTGTGGTTACATGTAATTGATGCAAAGACTTCATATAACATATTTCTTGGTCGGCCGTGGGTACATGAGAACAAAGTAATCCCATCTACCTACCACCAATGTTAGAAGTATTATGAGGATGGAGTTGCAAAAAGGATTATTGCAGATGATAATCCATTCACTGAAGCTCACTTTGCTGATGCAAAGTTTTACTTGAAGAAATATTCCACAAAAGTTGATAACATTGCATCCAGAGATGTCGGACTCCTTAACAAGATGGCTATGGTAGCGGTCGGTAAGGTAATAGTCACAAACAAGGAAGATCCAAAGCTTGGCAATCCAAACAAGATGCCTAACATGATTGGTGCTTTTTCAAGTGAAAAGGTCACACCCATTCTTCGTTATGTCCCAAAGGCAAAAGAGCACAAGGGACACTCCCTCGAGTTGCGATAAAATGCGCTGGAAGGTTTGACCCTCCCTGTAAGGTGAATTGATATGATGAAGTCACCCACAAAATTACTTGGGAAGTCTGTGGCTCCTAACTCATTACTTCACGGAAAATTTGTGGCCCCTAAATCAACCCAATATGAAGCACCCCCAATGAAGCGTACAAAAGAAGGTTCTGATCCTAATGCTTATAGGCCTGCTAGCAAAAGTTGGATTCGATCCAAACGAACTGTCAAAATTGGGGAAGCTTCCATCAGAACCTACTATGAGGCAACAACGTGAAGGGTTGGGCTACAAACAACCTCCACCTATCCGCATCTCCATAAAAAGGGTAAGCAACAATTACATAACTATGGAAGATGAATCTACTAATTCTAACAAAAGGCCTTCTGTCTTTGATTGACTTAGAAGCTCAACGAAGAGGATTTCTGTATTTGAGAGGTTAGGGCCATTAAGGAAAAAAAACAAGGTTTGGAGAAATAGCACGAGTATGCAAGCATCTGCTTTACCAAAATCTCAAAATGCTCCTAAAGACTTTCAAAGTTTGATCCCTTCTAGAATAAGGCGGCAGACAAACATTGTGGTCTCATGTGGAGAAGTACTAAAGGCAAAGTCGCATGTTGTGGTCTACACCAAGCAACGTGATGAAGATGAAGAAAGTGTTGGCTCTTCATATTATGTCACTACACAAGATGAAAGGCATATTATTTCTCCAATTAAAATTGATGGAGAGTTGGAGAATGTTTCATGGTGTTACCATAAATCTTTCAACGATGGAGAACCTTAAGAAGATGAAGATGTTAAAGATGTGCCACCCAAACTTGAAGAAGGAGTTAAGGTGATAGTTGATGCATTGAAAGAAATCAACCTTAGAACTGATGAAGATTCAAAACCCACTTATGTGTGCTTCACTGGCGAGTGATGAAGAAAAGGCCTACGTTGACTTACTCAAAGAGTATAAAGATGTATTTTCCTGGAGTTACAAAGAAATGCCTGGATTAGACCCGAAGGTAGCAGTCCATCATCTTGCTGTGAAAAGCGGTGCACGTCCCATCAAGCAAACTCAATGGCGTTTTAGAGCACGTCCCATCAAGCAAGCTCAACAGCGTTTTAGTCCTGAATTGGTTCCCGTGATCGAAACTGAAGTTAACAAGCTTATTGAGGCTGGCTTTATCCGTGAAGTTAAGTACCCCACATGGGTTTCAAGTATTGTCCCCGTGAGGAAGAAGAATGGGCAAATTTGAGTTTGCGTTGACTTTAGGGATCTCAATAATGCATGTCCCAAAGATGAATTTCCACTTCCTATCCCTGAGCTTATGATTGATGCCACTACTGGGTATGAGGCGATGTCTTTTATGGATGGTTCATCCGGCTACAATCAGATCCGCATGTCGCCAAAGGATGAAGAGTTGACCGCATTTTGCACACCTAAGGGCATTTATTGCTACAAAGTAATGCCTTTTGGTTTGAAGAACGCAGGAGCAACATACCAAAGATCTATGCAAAGCATCTTTGATAACATTCTTCACAAAAATGTTGAATGTTATGTTGATGATTTAGTAGTGAAATGAAGAAAAAAGTGTGATCACTTGCAAGACTTGAGGATGGTGTTTGATCTACTACGAAAGTATCAACTTAGAATGAATCCTTTGAAATGTGCGTTTGGAGTTACCTCTAGAAAATTCCTTGGCTTCATTGTACGACATAGAGGAATAGAAATTGATCAAGTAAAACTAGATGCAATTCTGAAGATGGTAGAGCCAAGAAACATCCATGAATTGAAGAGAGTCTGCAAGGGAAGCTAGCATATCTTAAGAGATTCATCTCGAATCTAGCAGGAAAGTGCCAACCATTCAGCCGCCTTATGAAAAAGGGCACTCTTTTCGAATGGGACCAAGCTTGTAGTAATGCCTTTGAGAGCATCAAGTCTTACTTGACAAAACCACCAGTTTAGGCAGCTTCTGTTCTTGGAAAGCAATTGATACTTTACATATCAGCTCAAGAAAGATCAGTGGGAGCATTCTTAGCCCAAGAGAATGGCAAAGGGAAAGAAAATTCTCTTTACTACTTGAGTAGGATGATGACACCAAATGAGTTGAAGTACTCGCCAATCAAAAAGCTATTTTGGCCTTTGTCTTCTCAATTCAAAAGATGAAACACTACTTTTAAGCTCACGTCGTCCGTCTTATTTCTAAAGCCAACCCCATCAAATTTGTGATGTCGAAACTTGTCCTCAATGATCGACTAGGAAGATGGTATCTCCAATTTCAGCAATTTGAAATTGTGTATGTTCCTCAAAAGGCTATGAAAGGGCAAAAGGCTGTGAAAGGGCAAGCATTGGCAGACTTCTTAGCATACCACCCGATACCTGATGATTGGGACCTCACTGATGAATTACCTGATGAAGATCCAATGGTTGTTGAAGTTCAACCGCCTTGGAAGATGTATTTTGATGGGGCCTCACATCGCAAAGGAGCTGGCGCTGGGGTAATATTTGTCACTTCTCGAGATGAGATCTTGCTGTATTCCTTCACCTTAATGCAATGTTGCTCCAATAATGTTGCAGAATATCAAGCCTTAATACTTGGTCTTGAAATGGCGGTTAATATGAAGCAATTGCAATTACAAGTTTTTGGAGACTCTGAATTAGTGATCAATCAATTGTTGGGTAGCTATGAAGTCAAAAAGCCAGAATTGTGTCTCTATCATGACTATGCACAAATATTGATTAGATGGCTCGGAGATGTAATTCTTCAATATGTTCCAAGAAAGGAGAATAACAAAGCTGATGTTTTAGCCGCTTTGGCTTCAACTTTAACTCTGCCTGATCAAGCGCAAATCACTATCTGCTAAAAATGGATAGTACCACCGGATGTGGATGAAGAAAGAAAATTTGAACATCTTGTAGCTGTCTCACAAGCTAAGATAGTCGATTGGAGACATGATCTGATTGATTATTTATGTTACAATATACTTCCAGAAGATCCAAAGAGAAAGACCGAAATTCGTCGTCATGCTCCTAGGTTTCTTTACTACAAAGATACTCTATATCGAATATCATTTGAGGGAGTCCTCTTGCGTTGTTTGGGAGAACAAGAAGCGATTCAAGCAATGCAAGAAGCACATTCTGGAGTTTGTGGATCACATCAATCTGGGCCCAAGTTAGACTTTCATATAAAAAGAATGGGGTATTACTGGCCAACAATGGTAAAAGATTGCTTTGATTATGCTCGAAGATGTCAAGCATGCCAATTTCATGCAAACTTTATGCACCAACCTCCTGATGTATTGCATCCGACTGTTGCATTTTGGCCATTTGATGCTTGGGGGCTAGACGTGGTTGGACCACTACCTAAATCTTCTGGTGGTCACTTGTACATCTTGGCTATGTCAGATTACTTCTCAAAATGGGCTGAGGCTGTAGCCCTCAAAGAAGTAAAGAAGGAAAATGTTGCAAACTTCATTAGGGTGAACATCATCTATCGTTTTGGCATTCCTAGTTATATACTAACAGATAATGGAAAGTCATTCACCAATAAATTGATGGATAAGATCTGCGACCTTTTTGGCTTCAAGCAACGTAATTCATCGATGTATTATGCTGCTGCAAATGGACTAGCGGAAGCCTTTAAGAAGACCTTGTGCAACTTGTTAAAGAAGGTCGTCTCCAAATCTAAAAGGGATTGGCATGATAGAATGGAAGAAGCTCTTTGGGCATACCGGACGACTCATCGCACGCCGACTCAAGCAACTCCTTATTCTCTTGTTTTTGGAACTGAAGCAGTCCTTCCACTTGAACGACAAATACCATCATTGAGGCTTGCCATCCAAGAGGGACTTACTATAGAAGAAAATGCTTGTCTGCGCCTTGAAGAGTTAGAATCTCTCAATGAGAAAAGGTTGGAAGCTCAACAAAGTCTTGAGTGCTATCAAGCTCGTCTTTCTCGTGCTTTCAATAAAAAGGTTCGCCTAAGGTCTTTCCAAGTCGGTGATCAAGTCCTTGCGGTAAGAAGACCAATTATCATATCTCATAAATCGAAAAGCAAGTTCACATCAAAATGGGATGGACCATATGTCATTCAAGAAGTCTATTCAAGCGGAGCTTACAAAATTGTGGATGCAGACGGCCTGCGGATTGGTCCCATCAATGAAAAATTCTTGAAGAAGTACTATCCTTGAAGTGGTGCCATACTCTTAGCCCGCAAGAGTATAAACTGTGTACGGCTCCAAAAACAAAAATGTCTGCTAGGTTGAAAATCTCTAAAGAGGCGGCCTAGGCAAGAGTTAGGACACAACAAAAAAAAAAAAAAACCACTCTCTGAACTACGTAATGACTTGATCCTCTTCACTGAGGTACGTCGGCAGCTTAGAGTATTATTACTCTAGGTTCAGTCATAAGAATAAAAAAATAAAAAAAACGTACGCCATGTGAATATCATGCTAATTCTTTCAAATGAAGATTCAAACATGCATATTTTGAGCCATATTTGAACACAAATCTGTACTAATCCGTAAATCCCATGGATGTGATTTTTTATGTAGATTGAAGATACCGGAGTTATCTTTCCAACAAAGAAAAGAAGCTCATTATTCCGGCGCTCCTACTCCACGTTATGAATTTTCTTCCACATGTGCGCAAAGCTGAAGAAAACTGAAAATTCAAGCACCCAGATTTTGAGCTGACTTTGAAGACAAATCTGTATTAATCCGTAAATCCTATAGACGTGATTTTTATATGGATTGAATATCTCGAAGTCATCTTTCCAACAAAATAAAAGAAGCTCATTATTCCGGCGCTCCTACTCCACGTTATGAATTTTCTTCCTCATGTGCGCAAAGCTGAAGAAAGCTGAAAATTCAAGCATGCGGATTTCGAGCTGACTTTGGAGACAAATCTGTATTAATCCATAAATCCTATGGAAGTGATTTTTATATAGATTGAAGATCTCAAAGTTATCTTTCCACCAAAAAAAGAAGCTCATTATTCCGGTGCTCCTACTCCACGTTATGAATTTTCTTCCTCATGTGCGCAAAGCTGAAGAAAGCTGAAAAGTTAACGTTTTGTTGCTATCCTCATATAAATGCTAGCTTATGGAGTCTTTTTTTAATAAGGCAAGGGAGCTTGTGGAAAGAAACAATCAAAAATCAAGAGGAGAAATTCTTATTGAAATATAAGTCACTATTTTATTGCTTCAAAAAAAGAACCAATACACCATAACGAGCGAATTAGAAAATCCTAAGCAAATAAATAAAAAAATCTAACTACGGAAAAAGTTTGAAGCTTATGATTTCTTGGCGACTTTTCTCAACTGCCCTTCTAGCTTGGCTAGTCTCTCAACTTCATCGTTAGACATCACATTATATGCCTCAATGGTATAAATCTCACGACTTTTCTCAACCGCCTCTTCTAGCTTGGCTAGTCTCTCAACTTCATCGTTAGACATCACATTATTTGCCTCAATGGTATAAATCTCGCCCTCTATAATGGTGACATTCTCTTGAGGTTTGGACAGCTTCTCTTGATATTTGTTAATGAGCGCGGTGACCTTCTTTTCTTGAAAGTCAAGGCTTTTAAGTCTTTCTCCACATCTGCTAGAGTTGCTTGAAGTTTATCCATGGATCCATCCAACTTTTCATGTGCCAGCTTTGCACCATCGAGACAACGTTGTGCATCAGAGAGGGCCTTTTCGTGTGATTCTTTAGTCATCTTTGATGATCTTAAAGTATCATACTCTGCGTACGACTTGAAGAAATTCTCGACATGATCCTCTAAAGAAGAAACATCAATAATGTTTACCTTTCTAATCTACTCAAGAATTGAAGCAATACTTTACTCCAATTCTGTAAAGCCATCTGAAGAACCTAAGGAAAATTGTGTAATCCATCCACACAATGCGCCCCACATCTCAGAAACAAAGGTTGATTTGGCGGGTAAATGGTTTCTTGTGGCTCAAAAGTAAGAGCACCAAGTCGCAATGGCCTACTTGGTGACTTTCTTGGTGGAACTACTTCCAATGAAGGCTGATCATCAATAATGGAAGAATGAAAGTCTTTTGCAGCCGCATCAAGATCATTAAGATCTACTGTGAAATCTGCAACCGCGCCATTGTTAAGGTCGCCACCATATAGTTCTTCAAGGTCCAACTAAAAAAAAATGAAAAAAAAAAGTAAGAACAAAAAGATGATCAGATTCAAAACTTTGAAAAAAAAGAGGAGGGGGCCTTACTTGTTTTGCCAATTCAAACAACAAGGTCGAGTTCGAATCCTCATCAACAAAGTCGTTATCATCAATGACAATTGTATCTAAAATATCAATACCATAACAAACATCATCTAGCTCTTGTGCCTTTCTTTTTGGACAATTCCAGTGACGATCCGTTGGACTAGGAGATGCATTGGGTCATCCAAAACCATCTGGTAAAGCATACATATGAGAAATTTTATCACAAGGCGTCTCAAGGTTTGACATTTGGTCATTACCATTAATTGTCTGATGATACATGAAGTTCATTTCTTCCTGAAGAACCATGGCCAACTTTGGGAGTAGGTGAAGTCGCCTTTGAGGCTAATGTGAGGCGCCTCAATTTTGATTTCACAGGCACATCCCCATCTTTCGAGATTTTAGGCTTGGATGAGGTCTTAGCGACTTGCAGAGTATCATTTGACTTCACTTGAGATTTGGAAGAAGGATGTGACTTTTCCTTTGATTGATCAGAAGCCCCTTTAGATGAAATGGATGTAGAGTCTTGCTTCGTCTTCTTCAAAATGATGCGGAGGTTTCCTTGGGAAGTATTCAGCCTTTGGGATCGCCACCAGTCTACATACTCGCGGGTCATTAAAGGAGCACTCTCTAATGGGCACGTTGGAATCATGACTTTAGAAAAAGTATTAAGTCGAAAAAGAGGAATTCCAAAGTTGCACCAATGTTAATAGTGTACCATCGTAAGGACGCTTCATAAGATCTCCGGGAACATCTTGACAAAAACCAATTGTCGACTAAATCTGATAGGGTTGTAGGACTCCACGATGAAATTTGAATCATACCTAAGGGTTATGTAGCGTGAACGAAGGCTTATGATATATTCGTTCCACGAATTTGAAAGCTTGCCATTATCAGTAAGGTGCAAATACCTCCCTTGCAACATTGCTAAATGATGGAGGCGACGGGCATCATCCTGTTGAAATAACTTTTGGGCGTCAGTAAAATCAAAACACTTGGCCATCTTCTCGATCGCCATAAATTTATGCACAGAGGTATCGATCGATGTGAACAATTGGCACGATGATGAGTCCCAAAGTATTCCCCAAACCAACCATATACATAGTGTATGGGGAAAATTATAATTGCCACACTCGAGTTTAAAGAAGTAGAGATTTCTTTCAGGCCGCGATATATGCTTGCAAGAACTGGGACCGCTAAGGAGAATTTCTTTCCATGAGCCATCAACCTCGCAACTTTAAAAACACTAGCGCGCACATGGTTGACTTTCTTATTCGGAAGCACAAATTTGCAAAGCCAACAAGCAAAGAAGGCTGCCAAGTTTGTCTCATCTCTAAGTGATTCTTCCACATCTAACTCAACAAAGGGGGCATTCTCCTCGTCAGTCCGCGGTAGGAAGTTCGAATCAATATGTCCAGAAGGATTGTGGTTTAATCTTGGCTTTGTGGCTCGTACCTTTGACACCTTTTGCGGAGGCTCGGCCTATCTATTAGATCCACTAAACCAAAACTCCACCCAATCATGGACGGACACCTCCTGGAGATCATCTTTCACTAATCTGTAGAAGGCCGAAAACAAATATCGACAACTTTGGGGAAGAAGCAATTCTTTTTTAGTATCCGTCTGTGTCAATTCTTTCACCGAGGGAACGACTTCGTCATAAAAGTGCCCGTGTACGAGGAGACCTCCAATGTCTTGTAAGTCCCAAAGTGATATGGACATCTCTCCAATGAAAGTAGAAAGTGTATTGGTAGATGGGCGCCAAAGTTCAAAAAAATCATGGAGTACATTGTCGTCATAGTCGTACGTGAACAAAGAAGTATATACAGCGTCATAGACCTTGATGAGCTCCAAAATCTCCTTGTGGCGGGCCAGCACGTCCTCTACCCATTCCCAGTAGCCAGGTGTGTAGCAAATATTGCCAAAGTTATTAGAGGGAACACACCAATTGTTGAAACTTCCATCAAAATGAGAAGATTTGGAAGATGCTGCGTCATGATGAATCGCTGATTTCAGTAAAGGAACTTTCATGCTAGTAGCCTTGCTCGAGAAGTTTCTCATAACGTCTTTGGTATCCATTTTTGACCATTCTTTAAGGAGAAGAGATTCATCATATGCCCCACTAACAAGGGAGAAGACGCCGATAGCAGGAGGTTGAACCTCCAAAAGTAGAACTTTGGCATTTGGATTTTGTTGGTCGTCGCCCACTATTTCAAGAAGAAGGATGCGGCGAATCTCGGTCGCGGAAGTGCATCATGTTGCGGGACCGAAGTCGTATTTCTCTATCAAATATCTGATAAAAAAAATTAAACAAAAGAATAAGTTCAGATTCATATGAACATGTCCAAAGTAAAGGTAGTAACCTCAATTTTTTTTTTGCAGTTGGTGAAAGGCTGATTTCAAATAGGAAACTGAATCAACACATATGCAATCTAATTGTGGTTTTCGAATATGATGTAGCCCTATGAATTTACTTTCCAACACCGTAAACCTCTTGTGATTTCGTTATTCCTACGTCGAGATATTAATTTTTCCGCGAAGTTGCACAAAGCTGATGCGTTCAGTTTATCAGAATTTTAGGCTGAGTTCAAAAAATCACCTGAGTAAATTCGAGAATTCTCTGATCGTGATTTTCGGATATGTTGTAGCTCTATGAGTCTATTTTCTGGAAAATCAAACGGATCACAATTTCAATATGACTACAATGAGATATGATTTTTCTACCAAAGTCACGCTGAGCTGAAAACAAGGGTGACGAAAATCAGAGTTGAAAAAGAATTTACTTGAGAGAGAAGGTCTCAATTGAACTCGATGATGCGGCAATGCGATATACAATCACCGGGTGAATGTGGGTATATAATATATAAATTTCAGAATATGAAGACATCAATTTGATTACTACAAATTATGGAAAATTATAATGATGGAAAGTTTAGTTCCTACAAATTATGGAAATTATGGTAAGTTTTCATAGGAATTAAATTATGGAAAATTTCCATGGGAATCAAATTATGGAAATTCCATTGAAACCAAATTATGGCAAGTTTTCATAAGAATCAAATTATGAAAATTTTCCAAAGAAGTCGAGTTATGGAAATCTCATAGAAACCAAATTATGGTAAGGTTTTCTCGGAAGCTACATGGGGGGTAAAAAAAAAATGCCCCGAAGGAGAATAGACTCGCGTAATGAGAATTTGAATTCCTTGCGTTTTATTCAACTGTTGAGCAAAATTGAAAGAAAAAAAAAACCACCGGCAAGGCATTCAACCCCAAAGAAAGCAACGCCTAAAATTTGCGTCGAAATCACAAGCTCTGTATCACCAAGTCAAGCTTGTAGACGCAATCCTTGCTCATCGAATTGGCGGTCGTTTTGTAGTTGACACTACAAAAAATTTGGCCTATGACAACACTAATTCTGGACAACGCTTTAAAAGTGTTACCGAAAATGTCTAAGGGCACACTATCAAGGTGTAACCTTTGTACATGGCTTTTGGCCACAAATTTTTTGGCAACACTCTGAAAGCGTGCTCTTTAGAATTATAGGCTACACTTTTTAAGCGTTGCCAAATCATAAAATAATTGACAACACTTATTTATACCTATGGCTACACTCCAAAATGTGCTATCTTTCTAATTCCAAAAGCAACACTTTACAAGTGCACCCTATTAGTTATCATAAAATTTTGCCTAAAAAATAATAATATTCCCTCCATATATCAATTTTCCATTGTATTTCCAAAGTTTCTAAAAAGTAAGAGTATCACCACAAATATCTATTTACAGCAACTTTATCGCCCAATGTTATTGTTTAATAAAATGAAAAGACGTAATAACAAGAAAAAAGCCCCAAATTTCTTTAAAATCATTTCTTCCTCCTTTTGGCTTCCAGAGAAGACCCATGATCCCCAATTCTCTTGTTTCCATATCCATAAATTGGGGACCCTTTTTCTAGTATATTCTTTAAGAATTCGATGACAAGTTATCATTGTCGGTTAAAGCGCTCATCAAAGACTCCTTCTTAATAACTTCATTCTCTATAACTTAGGGTTCTTAACTAATTTGATTCATAGTGAAGCCATAAAAAAACTTGGTCCTCACCATCTCCACCCAAATCGTCTTTGTTATCTGCAATGGTGAATTTGATCCAAACCAAAGAGGAGCACCGGTTGTCATGGGCTAACTTGCTTATTCACATTTCTTTCTCTGGCATATAGAGCAGTGAGTACCTTCCTCATTTCTTGTTGTCTAGATTTTGCGCTCTTTGTTTCACGATACTGAAACCCTAACCCTTCTTTTTTATATTCTGATAGGAAGATTTGTTGGTATTTTGTTACATATAATCGTTTTATTGAGAATATTATGTGTCTAAATGAGTTCCTGGGTGTGGATCTAAACAATTTTGCCATCATATTTCATCTTAAAGTTTTTTTCATTTGCTTTTTTGTTTTTGTTTGATTATATATCAGTTATTTGTGTTAAAAAGCAAGTTTTGAAGGATGCTCTAGCTTTCCAGTTTCTTGTATTTTAATTCATATCCTTTGAACCAACTTATATAGTGGAATACATATTTTTCTAACATATGATATAATAGTGCAAGTTCTGGTAGAAGAGCATTTGATTGAATAAATACTTGTTGGACAATTTATGTGTGTTAATATATATCATAATGCCCACTAAATGCTATACTTGTTGTTGTCCTCTTTTTTATCCTCTAATTTTAATAACCAAATAGATATGGAAAGGTGAAACATGAATACTGCTTCTTTAGACAGGAAGATAGTATTTCATTTATCATGATTCATGGAACCAATCTTTAAGGTCAAAGGTGGATGCGAATCTTGTCGCTTATATACTTTGCGAAAAGACAGTCAATTGATCTTTCAAATAACAAAGTTTGTCTAGAGTAGTGATTCAATCTGATCTTTCAAATAGCAAGTCTGCCTAGAGTAGTAACTAAATCTACATCTCTCTACATTTACTTTTTTCTTTCTGTGTTCTCGACTTAGGGTGTGCTTGGTATGAGAAAACATATTTTAATTCTCATGTTTAGTTGGGTTAAATGTTTTGAAAAATATTTTTCAAATCAACTCATTTTCCTCAAATTTAAGGAAAATGACTTCCCTTCAAAACTTAAGGAAAATATTTTCCAAACTTTTCTTCCAACTTCAAATTACAATTATTTTTTTGTTGAAAAAATCAATTTATTTTGTTCCTACCCTCAAACCAGCCCCCAACCACCCCCTCCCCCAAAATAATAATTTTAAAGCTTGTTTTTAAATTCAATTTTTTTTATTCCACCTTCACCCCTACCTCCATCCCCTCCCAAAAAAATATTAAAAATTGTTTTTAAAAGATATTTTTAATTTCAATTTTTTATATTTTACCCCCTACCCTCGCCCC
>NW_006239174.1:667273-680288 GCF_000226075.1 Solanum tuberosum | reverse complement strand
ACCACCCCCCTTCCCCACCCCAAAAAAATTTAAGTTCGTTTTTAAAAAATACTTTCAACTTCAAAATTTTATTTTTTCACCCCAACCCTCGACCCCCCCCACCCACTCTACTCACCACTACCAGCCCCCACTCCCCAAAAAAAATTTAAGTTTGTTTTTAAAAAGTATTTTCAATTTCAAAAATTATTTTCTACTCTAATTAAAATAAAAGATATTTCTCAAAAATATTTTTCATTCATAAGTCAAACACTAAAAATCTTTTCTACTCACCAACTAAACATGAGAAAATAAGTCAAAAATCAACTTGTTTTCCAGAAAAAACATTTTCTAGAAAAACATTTTCCTTCATACCAAACACACCCTTAGTAGTGATTTCTTTTCTTTTTTGATCATTTATGCATTTTGAGATTTTAATAATTTACATCTTGTATTTATGTTAAGATCTTCAGATATTTTAAGAAATAATGTCTTTTTTAGGAAATAAAATTAGAAATTGAACGTGAATAATTATAAAGAGAGAGAAATAGGATTTCATTAAACAATTGGCACCATATGCTACTGTGATTTCACCTGTATTATGTGTAGAATCACAAAGTATCTCCTTTCCAAATATCCAAAGCTAAAAGTATGGTATTCATATGATGTTGTAGTTGACTTATAAATTGAGTTATTCCAAATTTCTAGACCTTGTTTCAGTTGTTCTCTATACATTCACTTAACTCTTTATTGATGCTTAATTTAAAGATAACTTTATATAGTATAATGATGAACTTCAGTATGTTCACATGATTGTTAGCTATAATTTCAGTGGACTGGAGATGCAATTATTTTCCTTGTTTTGATCATTTAAAGAAGGTTGTGCAGTTTTTAATCATGTTGGTGTGAATGTGCCTTAAGTTTGTATACTCTGTTAAGAGCTCACATGAAAAAGATAGGCTTACGTGTTGGAATTGAGAGCGCAGTCTTAGTACTCTCTGGTTCTGAAATAGAAACTGAAAGACCTATGACATTCTTATTTACCTACTTAGCACAGCAAACATGTAATCTTCACCAAACTATGAAGAAATGTCATGAGATAAGTCTTCATGACAAAACACTTCAAGTTGAAAATGAGTTGATAAACAACCGAATGTCAAATGATCTCTTACAAATTAGAGAATGTTGTCATGAAGACTCTAGAAAATGTTGACATCAACATATCAGCATAGTCATTTCTCATGAAACTTCAAATGTTTCTTGAAAGATCAACTACGAAAAAAAAAATATTTGCTTCACAAATACTTCAAGGCTTGTCTTTACAAGTTCGATAAATCGAGCACCCCAACAAGCCTCGAAGCAGGGGGCATTTGTAGACAGTGAAGTTTTATTGATAAATTCATACTAAATTTGGATTAAATCTTAAAATTCATGATACATTGACCAAGTCAAATTACTGGTTAATAAAGCCGGATTAATATTTAGTCAAAATTATATGACTTAAATCAAGTCCAAATAACATTTGGGTCAGTCCATTAAATTGACAAGATGAGCCCAACTCATGTTCTTCAGGCCCAGGGGTCAAAATTGCTTGGACCTAAATACCCCTAAAGCCCTAGCTCAAGCCAATATAAAGAGGTCTTCATAAGACCAGAAGGGATAGACACATACATCCACACAAAAATACATAATTGCTCTTCAGTGGTGATCTGCAAGTCTTCTGCATACAAAGAAGTCTTCGCTCAAAGTATTGAGCCGCAAGTATTCCGCCAAATCAAGAACATCCGTGGAGAGAAGAATCAGGGGATTACATATCTTTTTAAGAGATTTTATATAGATTGTAACCTTCGCATTAATTCAAATACAAAATATTATAGTTTGCTTGCTATTTTCTTTTCCTGTTTACTGTATTTCAGGATTGAAACTTTAGACGCTTACACATGCAATTATCTACAAGATATTTTGTGAAAATATAGTTTACATAACAATAGACTAAATTGATTTATTTTTTTAAATTTGTGGAAATAGAAACATAGATTTTTTATTCCTAAATTTTAGCAGAGCATTATTGGGGTAGTTATATATATATATATATCAAATAATAGATTGGAGCATTTAATACGTTATATATGACATTGGACAATAATTAAAAAGATGAGTAGATGTAATATTTAAGAATTTTTGTGGTGCTAACACATTTAATTTTATATTCAATATTTAATTTTATATAAATATATTTTAATTCTAAATCATAGCATTATTATGTGTACATGCAATATATTTTAAATTCCTAAATTATAGCATCATTATTTGTACATGCAATTATCTACTAGATATTTTGTGAAAATATAGTTTACACAACAATAGACTAAATTGATTTGTTTTTAAAATTTTTTTATGTAAATAGAAACATAGATTCTTTATTCCTAAATTTTAGCAGAGCATTATTGGGGTAGTTATATATGTTTTTTTTTTAAACGTGAGAATATATATATATATATATATTAAATGGTACGGTTATATTTTTCTTTTCTCTGTTTAAAATTAAAATATAATAGATTTAAATAAATTCTCAGATTTAAAATTTAAAATATTTTTAATTTCTTAAATAAAAAGAATTAATTTAATATGAATTATGTTTTAAAAAAAGACCCCATCGTGCATAAGTATTCATCTTCTTAAAATGAATTTAAGCTTTAAAATATTTTTAATTTTTAATTTCAGATTTTAAGTTAATTTCATTAGTTCAATATAAGTTATGTTTAAAAGCACTTCATCTCATGGAGTAGTTAATAATTTTTTGCTCCTTTTCTGATTTTATCTTCTTCTTGGTGTAACATATATATATAGTGATTACTGATTATTGATTATTCAAAATTTAAAATGATGTAATAATAATATATATTTTTTTATTTAAAATATTGTGTAACTACCGTGGAATTAAATAGATGGGTCTAATTTATTGATTATTTAAAATTAAATTTAGTTACCGTAGAATTAAATGGATCTAAATCTAAGTATTGATATGTGTCTAAATTTATTTAATTAATTAGTGATTAGTGATTATTGATTTTTTAAAATTTAAAATTATTTAATAATAATTTATTTTTGTTTACTTAAAATGTTGTGTCACTACCTTTTTTTTTGGAAACTGTAATTGTATTACCAGATTTTTAAATATGTACAAATTTGAAGCTTAGGACATGGACATAATCCCAAGTCTCAAAGCCCATCACCTTTTCCTTGTCCAGGCTCTATGCTAGAATTTCTACTAAGGATAAAAATTTAGTTTATGCATTGCACTAGCTAGTCTAGGATTCATGCTACTTCTACAATAAATTTCCTGAATGATTTGCTTTATAATTTCCTCTATGCTCCTCTCCCTTTGCTGAAAAATTCTGTGATTCCTCTCTTGCCATATGTAATAAAGAGTTGCAGCTAATGTCATTCTATACACTTCATCTTGTATTGATTTCCTGTTAGCATGCATTGTTTCCCATTCTATCTCTTCATTCCAGCCTGCACTACTTCTGGTGATGGACAACCATTGAAGTAGTCTTTGCCATATCACAGTTGCCACACTGCATGCAAAAAATAGGTGTTGGTGTGTTTCAGGTTCTTCTTTGCACATTGCACAAATTGAATCAGTGTTTATCCCCCATTTGTCTAGCCTGTCTTTTGTGTACAATCTCCTTTGTATAGGCAAGTATAGGATGAATGTTCATTTGGGACTGCCTTGATTGTTGCATATCATTCTTCTCCATGGCACCTTACTCAACTATCCTCTAAATGTTTTGTACATGTCCTTAATTGTGAATGTTTCAGCCTCCATAACCTCTGTCACTTGTAATCCTGCTTCTGATATCCAATGCCCTGCTTGCAGGATTTTCCTCACAACCCAAGAAGCTTGTTTAACTTGCACTTCCCATGGTCTCCTATCTTCGATGTAGTAAGTATAGACCCATACTATCCATAACTTATCCTTTTTCTTAGACAGGTCCCACAAATATTTGAGTATTGCTGCTTTATTCCACACATACACATCTGTAATATTCAGTCTACCAGCAACCTTTGGCCAACATAATTTATCCCATGCTATAAGAGCTTTCCCTTTAGTTTGTGTATCACCATTCCATAAGAATATCTTGCATATAGTTTCTATCTGCTACAACACTTTCTTTGTAAGGAGAAATCCTTGTGCCCAGAAAGATTGAATAGATGTTAACACACTTTGTACCGACTGGAGCCTCCCTGCATAAGATAGAAATTTTACTGTCCATGTGTTTATTCTTCCCAACATCCTGTCTAGTAATGGTTGACATTGGCTTATTGACAGTTTTTTGGAACTTAAAGGGACTCCAAGATGCCTAAAAGGTAACTTGCCTTTTGTGAAACCTGCATGTTGTAGTACCAACTATTGATCTTGCTCTGACACTCCACCAAAATACACACAACTTTTGGCATGATTTGCTATTAAACCTGATACTTGTAATAACTGCTGAAAGCATTCATAAATTAGGACAGTTTATTGTACATCTCCTCTGCTGAACAAAAGGAGATCATCAACTAAACTCAGTTGTATAATATGTTCCTTATGGAATCTCGAATGGAACTTAAATTTGTTGTTAGCCCTCAATGACTTCAATAATCTAGTGAGATACTCCATGGCTAGAACAAACAGATATGGGGATAAAAGATCCCCTTGTCTCACCTCTTTTTTTTCTTGGAATGGTCTGCTGGGACATCCATTTATCACTATAGAATAAGAGTCTGTCTTGACACATCTCATAATCCATGTTATAAACTGTGCAGGTATCTGTAGACCAAATAGGACCTCTTCAAGGAAATGCCATTCCAAAGAGTCATCAGCCTTCTGCATATCAATTTTAAACATCCATCTAGGTAAAATCCCTTTCCTTCCATACCCTTTAACTAGTTCATGAGTTAGTATCACATTATCATTCAACATTCTTCCAGGTACAAAAGCAGCCTGACTAGGATCCACAAGATAATTCATTACTCTTTGTAATCTATGTGTAAGCATCTTAGATATTATCTTGTATATTGTGGTACAACATGAAATAGGCCTGTATTCTTTGATGGAACTAGGATGCTGTACTTTTGGAATCAGTGTTACATAAGCTCTATTAACAGGACCAAACATCTCATTAGTTTCAAAAAAATTGCAATACTCCCTCTGTTACCTCATCTCCTATTGTTGACCATGCTTGTTTGAAAAAATGTGCATTGAAACCATCTCCTCGTGGTGCTTTATTATCATCAATTCCTTTAAGTGTTGTTAGAACATCCTCAACAGTAAAAAGCTGTATGAGTGAGAGTTGTTGTGTTCTGGTGAGCATAGGGTCATCTCTCATTACTGTTGGCTTAATGGCTGGCATAGGTGAAGTTGATTGTCCTAATAATCCCTTGTAAAATCCCACAACTTCTTTTGTGATGTCATCTAGATCCCTGATTATTGTACCATCTTCTTTGGTAAGCATTGTAATTTGATTATGAGCTTTCCTTCCCTTCATACTAGCAAAAAAAATACGCAGTATTTGAGTCACCTAATTTGAGCCATTGCATTCAAAACTTCTGCTTATAAATTAATTCTTCAATCAAGCTCCATTTGATCAGTTGTGCCCTCAACTCCGTCTCTTCTTCCACCATATATTGAGGGATATGAGTACTTCTCATTTGATCATGTTTAGCCAAAAGTACTCTTCTAAACTGCTGAACTTTTTCTGTGACCCCTACATATTCTTTTTTGTTTAAATGTTGCATTTCTCTTCTTACAGCCTTCAGGTTTTGCCACACCCCTTGCATTCCTCCATTTTATCTCTTCCAGCTTGCCTATATTATGGTTTTAAAATCAGGATGTTTGGCTAAACAATTGTAGAATCTGAATGGCTTCCTACTTATGTCCCTTTGTGATTCCAATTCTATACTCAGAGGTGAATGATCTGAGAATAGAGGTTCCATCACCATCACTTGTACGGGTGGCATTCGAAGTACCCATTCATCATTAACCAATGCTCTATCCTGCTGAACACATGCCCATTAGTCCATGTATATTGCTTCCCTACTGTATGAAGCTCTGAAAGGTTACTGTTAATCATACAATCTTTGAATTCTTTGCTTTCTGCCAGCTGTACTTGACTCCCAATGGGTCTATCCTCTGGTGCTAATATTGAATTAAAATCACCCATTATCAACCATGGTTCCCTGATTTGTGTACTTAACTGTTTTACCTTTTCCCATAGTGAACTCCTGGTAACTATATTGTGCAGGCCATACACTGCTGTGAATTGAAAATTAACACCACTTTGTTGCATACCAACCATGCCATGTATACATTGAACTGATGTTTCCATCCTTGTAAACTTGACTATACTAGGATTCCATACAACCCAAATTCTGCCTCTAAATTCAGTTGTAGCATTAGTGCACCACTCCCATCCTGGCATTATTTTATTGATATTACTCCAAGCTTTCTCTTCTCTAACTCTATGCTCGAAAATTGCTATAATACTTACTTTATTCCTCCTAATGAACAACCTTAGCTCTTTGTGTTTCACCTCTTGGTTGAAACCTCTAACATTCCAAGTAACTAGCATAATATATTAGGGGGTTCAGGTGGTACCTCATGCCTTGCATCCTCTATGTTTCCACTATGTTGCCTTCTTCATATGTACTGTCTTCATTATGTGTGTTGTCCTCCTGTCTAGTGTGCTCAGGCTGCATTATCCCTTTCTTTGTTGCTCTACGCCTCACAGTTTGCCATTCTTCCTGATCTTGTGATTCATTTGTGGTGGTAATCTGTTGATCATTTTCCTTATCTGGTTCTTTTCCCTCCTTTGTTGTTGGCTTCCATTCCTTTCTTTGTCCTTGACCCTGCCCTTTCTTTGGTGGTGGTGCTCCTGTTTTAGCTACACAAGAATGTCCCACCTGTAAACATTTCTAGTAGAAGACTGGTTTCCACTCCTACCTTATTTGTTGTTCGAGAATTCTTCCCTTTGGATCCTGAATTTTGATCACAGTTGGGAGTATCCTTGTTATGTCCATTTCAACAAGTATTCTAGCAAAGGAGATTTTACTTGTTTGTGTAGTACATTCATCTGCATATAAAGGTTTACCCAAGCTACTTCCTATTTTGCTAAGCACAACATAATTCCAACAGTTGAGAGGCAAGATTGGAAGTTTTACCCACAAAGGAATTGTAGTGAGTATTTCCTCCTTAAAGTTGAAATTCGGATCCCATGGCTTCATAATGATTAGTCTTCTCAGCAAGTAATGAGGTCCTGAACAGAGCACTATATCCCTTTCTTCCTCATTTGCAAACCTTACTACAAAATACCCATCAGCATGATACAATACCACTGGTTTACTAGAAAAATTCCCCTGACTCAGGATGAATCTCTCCATAGCTCCAATTGATGGTGATGTACCCACCACATTAACGACCACTGAAGGTTTCCATTTCACATCATCCTCAGCTACATCCTCAGCCAATATCTCCACTATCTTCTCACCATCTACGATTATTGGAGCTATGTAAGTTAAATGCATACCTCTAGCAGCCATACGATTAGTAGCAAACAGGTTTGCCCATGGTTTCTCTGGTGTTTTTTCAGGCATACTCAACTTTATTGCAGATCTTTCCATTGCTACTGTTCCATTCATTTCATGCAATTGGTTGTTGCTGCCTCCAGTTCCTTTATGTTGCGGTAGTTCCGGCCAGTGTTCCTCCCTAACAGTTTCCCCTTTGCTCTTTCCTGATTTCTCCTCCGATATAGTGGTTACTCCTTCTGGTGTGGATGGATTTGGTTCATACATCTGTTTTGCTGTTTGCGTTTATTTACTAGTGTTGCTAGTGTTAATACCATGGAGTATTTCTTCCTCGCGGTTCCTTTGCGCTGTTCTGCGTAGTCTTCCCCTCCCCATTTCCAGCGAGGTGCAGGTTAGTGCACACTAACGTGCGCCAGAGCTACCTTAGAATTACATAAATGTGTCTAGTTATAATTTTTGACATGTGTCTATTTTATTTAAATAAATATTGATTATTGATTATTTAAAATTATTTAGAATTAAAAATTCTAAAAAATTGTGGTAGTGACATGTGTCATTTTTTTCTCCTTTTATATATAGATAGATGATCTAAGGTTGCTTGTAGAGTGAAGCATCAATGTTGTTGTTGTTCTTGTGAAAGGATGTTTTACATACTACTCAAACATGATTGTGAAAGAGTTTTCTCACAAAAAGGATTCATAAGGTTGAAAGGTTTTCTCACCTAAGCCGAATCAAGAGTAAGGAGCTATTCTAAATGAGCTCTAGCTTGGATTGGCTACTTAATTGTTTCTTTCGATGGATAATAAAGATAAATATGATTAGTGATAGTTCCATGGGATTTATGATGAGCACCGAGTGGACAAACAGTGATTACCCATGTTCCATAACTATGTCCCATCATAGGTTTATCTTAGATAGACATTAGCTATTTGATCCACTTTAACTAAAGTTTATGGTTCTTACCTTTGCAAGTAAAGACATCTCTTTTAGGTGTGGGATAGTCACTGATTCCATGTTATAGCTCACATGGTCTATGTCGGTTAAAGGTAAACTTCCCACAATAATTAACTAAAGTTACTTTCTAAAGTATCTCAGAAGTGTTTTATAAGATGATTAGCTTGCGTTGACCATGATTATGACTTATGTTTTCTAACATTTCATTTTATGATTTCTCTTTGTTACTGAATGTCATATAAAGTATTTTTGCATGATCTCGTAATTCTTGTGCATTTCTATCATACTTGGTACATTTCATATACTAATATATATTTGTGCCTATATTGTTTCACTAATAGGGTCCGACGCTCCTGTTCCCCATATTCGTAGCTAGTTGATTTGTTTGAGCCTTTGAAGATTGGTGAGTCCTCATGATCCAAGGGCCAAGATTCTTTTATTGCTTTTATGTCATTTTCGTTTTCATATTTTGTATATGATATATGTGTTACGTCCCAATCACTTTCCTTATGATGTAATTGATAGTTTTAAGACCTATGTTTGGTTTTTCGCTTTGCTCAAACTCGTTTGTATGAAATACTATCATTTGAACTCTTTACTTCTATTATCTAGCAGTGTATGATATATGCTAAGTGATTTGTATAGGGACTCTCGGGGTTCTATTCGACATGTTGCACCCAGGGTCTAAACTGGGTTGTGATAGATTGACTTACTTACCGGAGGAATATTGTAGATGTCATAATGACCATAAATTTTTATTTCTAATAGGTTGTTACACATTTGTCTTGCTATAATAAATTACATGCTATAATTTTATTTCCATATGAGAGTCAATATATGCGAAATCTATCTAGATACCCATAATTCATTTTATATCCCAAATTTAGGTAAAAAATATTTATGATTTTTGTAACTTACTTCTTTTATATTTATTATCTTGGAAACTAAATCATTTTATTTACCTTCTAATCAATTTTTTTTATCATAGCATATCATATTTGGTCCTATATATAGTTCACAACTCTTTACTCCTACCATCCAAACTTTCATAGGTTCAATTTGATTAGGAATCATGAAGAACTTCTCAAGCCTAGTTGTATGTCTATTTGTCCTTTTCATTGTTCTCTGTAAGTGACATTTTGATTTATTTACTTTTTTTTTTATGGGAATCTTATACTTAATATGCCTTAATCTAATAAAGTTGTATACGCATATAAAGACCACATATTAATTTCACAGTCTTTGAATAATTGCTCAATATTGCTTCTCATTATGTTTTATTTTTCTATTTTTTGTATGTCTAAACAAATTAAGGCACCAAGACGAGAGGAATCCATCTTGAATCTTCAAAAGAATGTAATTATCCACTTCCAGGAGCTATCAAACCTTGTGATCCAGAAAAATGCAATACCCAATGTTTTGACAAGTACCAAAATAAGCCCGATCCTCCTGGTATTACAGGAACACTTCTTGGAGGAACTTGTTTAGGTGACGATTGTAATTGCACCTTTTATTGTTAAGATGTACTATCCTTGATCTATGTTCAAAAGTTATATTACTTAATATTTCTCGAGAGAATAAACTAATAATTCTTCTTTATTACTATGAAATTATCATGTTTTCATTATTTTTAAATTAGAAAAGTAGGATCGTTTGGATACAAAATTAAATTCTTTTAATTTTTTCATATAATCTCTTAAAGTTTTAAAAAAAATCATATGGAGTTTGAAAAATTTACTAAAGAAAAGGTTAACCCAGAAAATGTTCAATTGGAAAATGTTATTTGATCACAATAGTTGATATATTAATAATAAGATGATAAATTTATTGTTAAAAAGAAGATCATATATGATGGTTCTAGATCGCATTATATATGTAAATTTATATTTACGAAAATCGACAAATAAATATTTAATATGACTAAATTTAACACTAAAATAATGAAGATAAAAAAGTCATCTAGAAATGTAGACACAGCGATTAATTTAGTATGTGAATTATTAAAATTTGATAAAACTAATGGCTCGTCGTATTTAGTTGAAACAAATATGATGAAATTATTACAACAACAATACCATATTCACTGTAATCCTAAAAGTGAAGTTGAAAAGGGTGATATGAACAATGTCTTAACCCTGCCTTTTGAGGGTAATGAGGTTGTTTATATGAAGAAATTTAGTACGAGTATTGTTTTTCATTTTTTTAATCTTAAGAAAAAATTACTATTTTGCATTGTTTTCTTCCACTTCCATATAGATGTACCAAATGTATTTTTAATCAATAGAGAAATGGAATAAAATGATTCAATAGCTCACGTAATCAATGTTTGATATTATATCAGTCTTATTTACTTAATTTTTTTTTAAAAAACAATTTAGGCATAAAAATGATAAAGGGAAGAGAAGTTGTCACGGCCCAGGGGTACACCCTAGATGTAACATGGCGTACAAGACCCCGAAGGACCTCATACAAGCCACTTAGCATATCATAGCATAAAGCAATAGAAATGATGCAGAAATTTTAAAAATATTTTTCATTCAACCGAAGTCTTTTATAGTAGCAAAGCGGGAGTCTATTACACTTGTCTCAAACCATCTAAAACATGAACATCTTTGGGACGCAGCCCATACAATAGTCTAAATATAAAACGAAAGAACATAAAGGAAATTGTGGCTATATCCTCGAATGCTATGAGGACTCACCAATCTTCAACTCCTTGCTCTACTAGGATCCTAGCCACCGGGATGAAACTCAAGTTCGCCGGACCCTACATTTGATAAGAATGTAGGCAAGAGTATGCGTTAGTACAAATGTACTAAATATGATAGCTAACATAACATCATCAAGAGCATAACAACATATTAGAAATCATAAGCTCCAACATAGACATAATATAAGCATTAGTCAACATAAGGCATAATTCATAAACATAAGAAATACATCATGTTCATAAGCATAGTAAATCCTTAGATCTTTATAACATAAGAGAACTACTTCTTAAGTAACCTCAAAGCATACTTGTGCAATGCATGGATGAGACCCCATAATCTCACCCATACTAAGTACCACTTTTAGGCCATCATAATCATAGTTACCATCTTTGGATCTTATCCTTAGCTTAATTCTCATAGACAAGGGAACCTTCACATTTAGTCAAGCATATACAGGAAGACAACTATATCAACAATCTAAGCTAAGCATACAATATATAAGAGAAACACTTCATAAGTAGCTTCAAGTCATACTTGTGCAATGCATGGATAAGAACCCATAATCTCACCCATATTAAGTACCACTTTAGGCCATCATACATAAATGATTATAATTTATCATTTCTAGGCTACCAAGGAATAGCACCATACTAGGCTAAACAAAGCCACCATGGAAAACATACTACCATGCAAGTTCAAGCTATTCAAGGAAGGGTACTATTGCTCCATCCTATCTACCAATGAAATAGTTTGGCCTAACCAAGTCATGCTACCATGCAAGCATTCTATGACACTAGCTCAAGCTAACCCTAGGAAGGATATGAGTTCTCAATCCAAGGCTACCATGAGATCTCCTACTAAAGCTACCATGAAATGGTCTTGTCTTACCAAGTCAAGATATTCAAGAAGGGATTTTGATTACACAACTTCAAGCTAACATAACTAAACACGCTTTGATTCATTTTAGGTGAGCAAGCCTTTCAACCTAGAATCATTCTATGTGAGAGAACCTTTCATATCATATCATATTCATGCATAAGTGTTTATATGAGGTTAGCCTTTCAACAATACTACTACAACGTCATAATCATAGACACTTCACTCTCAAAGCCTTAGCATACATAATTCATCATATTAGCATTACTTTCAAAGACCTAATAATCAACATTCATCACTACAAGTGTTACTCTCAAAGCTTTACTTCTTACAATCTTCACATAGGCCTATATCACAAGACATTCTAATCACATGCTTCATTCTTAAGCAATTCTAGTCATAAACCATCATAAAGGCTAAATCTCAAGCATTAATAATCATGATCCATCATATATACTTTAATCCAATTCAATTCATGTCTTCATGCTTTTACTCTCAAGAAATTACTACACATATAATCAACCCTAGAAGATTATCTCTAAATCCTCAATTTCCCTTCTTAAGGCATAAACCCACATTACTTCAATTTCAAAAATTAGACTAGGGTTAAGCATAGAAAATATGTAAATTCTGACTAAAAACATGTAATTATATCAAATCTATCATATACTATCATAATCCACTCAATTGGATCAATACCAATAACATTAGAAGAAACTCTAACTTGAATTGGGGAATTCTTCTTCTAAATTGGGAAAATTCTAGGGGGATCCATTGATGAATAAGCTATCATACCTTGATTACAAAGCCAACCAAGCTTGAAACAATGGAGTCTTGACTCGACCTAGCTTCTTCTTCTTCTTCTTCTTCTTCTACTTCTTCTTCCTATTTCTATTCTTCTTCTTCTTCCTCCTCCTCCTCCTCCTCCT
>NW_006239174.1:651760-667264 GCF_000226075.1 Solanum tuberosum | reverse complement strand
CTACTTCTTCTTCTTCTTCCTCTTCCTCTTCCTCTTCCTATTCCTCCTCTTCTTCTTCTTCTTCTTCTTCTTCTACTTCTTCTTCCTATTTCTATTCTTCTTCTTCTTCTTCCTCTACTTCTCTTCTTCTTCCTCTTCTTCCTTCTCTTCTTCCTATTCTTCTTCCTCTTCTTCCTCTTCTTCTTCTTCCTCTTCCTCTTCCTTTTCCTCCTCCTCTTCTTCCTCTTCTTCTTACTCCTCATCTTCCTCCTCTCCTTCCTCCTCCTCTTCTTCCTCCTCTTCTTCCTCTTCTTCCTTCTCTTCTTCCTATTCTTCTTCCTCTTCTTCTTCCTCTTCCTCTTCCTTTTCCTCCTCCTCTTCTTCCTCTTCTTCCTCTTCTTCTTACTCCTCATCTTCCTCCTCTTCTTCCTCGTCTTATTCTTCTTCTTCTTCTTCTCCTCCTTCTCCTCCTTCTCTTCCTTCTCCTCCTTCTCCTTCTTCTCATTCTTCTCCTTCTTCTTCTTCTTCTTCTTCTCTTCTTCTTCTACTCCTTCTTCTTCTCCTCCTCCTCCTCCTTCTTCTCCTCCTCCTCCTCCTCCTCCTTCTTCTCCTTCTTACCCTTCTTCTTCTTCTTCTGCTCCTCCTCCTTCTTCTCCTCCTCCTCCTTCTTCTCCTTCTTCTCCTTCTTTTCCTGCTTCTCCTTCTTCTCCTTCTTCTCCTTTTTCTCCTTCTTCTCATTCTTCTCCTTCTTCTCCTCTTCTTCTTCTTCTATTCCTCTTCTTTTTCTACTCCTCTTCTTTTTCTACTCCTTCTTCTTCTTCTTCTTCTTCTTCTTCTTCTTCTTCTACTCCTCCTTTTCTTCTTCTTCTTCTTCTTCTTTTTCTTCTTCTTCTTCTTCTCCTTCTCTTCCTTCTCCTTTTTCTCCTCCTTCTCCTCGTCTTCTTCTACTCCTCTTCTTTTCTACTTCTTCTTCTACTCCTCCTTCTTCTTCTTCTAGAGAGAGAATATTTGAGCGGATGAACTTTGGGATTCTTTTGGGGGTTTTGGAATTAATGAATTAATTGGGGAGTTTGAAGGGTTAAAATAGCTTATATAGGTGTACTAGAACCGTACAAAATGACCTCACTTAATACTAACTAGATTTGCAATTTCCCATTTTACCCTTACTTAGGAAGCCAGGTGCCAGGCACCACGATAGGCTTCATGAGCCGTGGTCCACACCACTGGCCCAAGCCATGGTGGCCACCAAGAGCCGTGAAGGCTCTCGTGGTCTTGGGCAGTGCCATGGCAAGCTTGGGCAGCCTCGGCTCTTGCCTTGGCCCTTTCCCCTTCCCTTGGATCATGCCCTCTAGTCTTGATTTGTAGCCCTCAAGCTTAGCCCTAGATGATCTACTAGACTATGGGGTGTTACAATATCTCCCTTTTGGGACCATTCATCCTCGAATGAGTTCTAGGCACTTATTAAGGTCACGACTCTAGACTAGCTACCCATCTTGCATTCAACTTATATAAATGCACATAAATAGAGGATGAACTTCATCTTCTAGCTAAACATACTCAATGCAACACAAGGAACTATGAACTACATCTATCAATCCAAAAATGCATGAAATTTAATATCTACTCATGTTCAAGGATGAACTACCATCTCCGGGCTAAATCATGCTCAACACAATCTCATTGAGCTCTTATGCAATTTACTCTAAAAAAATAGTCATTTAAGAAGGAATCTCTCCACTCTGAACTAAGGCATGCTCATCTATTCATCTCATGAAGTTCTATAGGCAACTCTATTCAATGCACTACAACACGAGGAAAACAATTCACATAAGTCATTTCTATCAAGACTTAAGCTTTTTCATGAACATGCATATAATGAAATCATGGCCACAGATAAACACACAATGACCTTCCTATCCAGGCACACCATCTCCCCCTTGGGAGGAAGCCTCGACGGTCTTTCTAAGTACTGTCTCTTTCAATTCTACTAAGGTCGGATCAAGACAATTCTAAACCATTTCAACCCATATCATCATCTTTGGTGGGGTCTATCAACCAATCATATCTAGGTATTATCTAAACACCCTACTATAAATGACCATACTTAACATCAAATCTTAAAAGATAACTAACTCTTTGGAGTTGGTCAAAACTTGAATTCTTCTCCCTCAACTTAACTAGGTCGTACATGCAACCCTCAAAGTCATTTTGAAGACAAGACATAACCCAAACTTAGGACATAGACTTCCCCCCTTCCACTCACGGATAGTGTCATTCGGGAACTAACAATTTGACTATATGGGTTCTACAATCACATAGGAGTATAATAGGAGTGCAACTAAAAAATCACAAAGATAAAATCAAAATCTAGCAAATCACAAACATCAATTAAGAAGCTATCAAGATACCGAGATCCACATCGGGAGCGCACTCATGGTCACCTCTAGCTTGAAGTGCATAAAACCAGTTTTTCTTAGGAGCATCTTCTCTTCCTTTAGCCTTTCCCTTAGGACAAATCCTCATTTTGTGACCACATTCACCACAACTAAATCAACCCTCTTTTCTAGCTAAACATCTACCCTCATGTCTCTTTCCACACCTAGCACAAGTAGGCCATAGGGACTCATTACTAATTCTGGGTGGTTTAGGGTTTGACACCCTCTCTTCCTTATACTTAGGAACATTAGAAGAACCTTTGTTGATTTCTAGAGCGACCATGTCCATCGAACCCATCATGAAAGGACTTATCATCGTCCATTCTAGACCTCTTTTTCTCCCTAGATTTCACTTCCTTGAGTTTCGATTCCTCAATTTGTTGGCATACACTATAATACGTGAGATATCCATATCACCAACGAGCATTGCCATATGACATTCTTTTTCTACTAAGTGGACACTCCCATCATAAACGTATTCACCTTTGCCCTCAAATCCACCACTATAGTTAGAGCATACTTGGATAGTTGGGTAAATTTCAAGGCATACTCCTTAACACTCATGCTACTTTTCCTAAGGTTAGTGAACTCTTGCATTTTAGCCTCCCTCAACTCTAGGGTAAAGAACCTATCAAACCGCCAACTTGAACACTTTACACTTTATTGGACCCACTCCTACCGACCTCCCATCTTTCCATTGATCATACCACACTCGAGCAACACCTTTAAATTGGTAAGCGGCTAAATCCTCTTTCTCCACCAAAGTCACCTCCATAATAGTAAGTACCTTATAAACCTTATCTATAAACTCCTTAGGATCCTCTTCCACTTTGGAGCCATAAAACTCCGGAGGGTTCATCCTCATAAAATCCCTCACTCTTAAAACCACGGAATTCACAGGAGCAATCACTTCTCTATTGACTTAAGCCGTCACGTCTTGAGCCAAAACATGAAAGGTTGCCGTAAACTCCACCTGAGTAACATTCTCGACCAAAGGATCATCCAGAGCTTGATGAGCTTGAGGAGGAGCTCCTTGTTCCACATTGTAACCCTTTACTCTTCTAGCATTAGCCCTTCTTGTATTCATATCATGAAGAACATAGCGCACAGATTAAGAGAAGACCTAAAGGAGCAAAACTCTATGGTACTCTCACGACCCAAGGGTACCCTCTAGACGTAACAAGGCACATAACACCCGTAAAGGCACCATGTAAGCGACTTAGCATATCTTTAACATAAAGCATTAGAACAATAAGAGTAAAAACACATTTAAGTCCAAAACTTTCATAAAAGCAAAGAGGAATTCTAGATTTGTCTCAATTAGCCATCTATTACAATACTTGAGTCAAATAGGGTCACAACCCCAAAACAACATAATCCGAAAATAAAAATACAAGAATGAAACTCAAAGTGAATATCCCGTCCTCGAATCTTGAGGACTCCCCACTAGCAATGAGAATAGTCAAATCCAAGCTCGAATCAAATGATGACCGCCTTAAGAACCGAACCCTATACTTTGGAATAAATGTAGAAAAAGATGGGTTAGTACAAAGATGCACTAAGTATGATAACCATGCATAAAAACCTTGAAAACATGCTAAAAGGGACATTTTAGTTGAAAAGCATGCACTTTACCAAGTTTAAGAATCATCATGAAGGTTACTGTAAAAGCATAAGTCATAAGCATATTCAACATATCGATCATCATAACCTAATGGAAACATACCATAAATACACTCAAAGCATACTTGTGCAATGAATTAATAAGATCCCATAATCCCACATATACTAAGTAAAGCTTCTTGAGTAACTATAGTTCATATCTCATATTATTGCTCATACTATCATAGTGGGATAAGCCTTAACCGACATAGACCATGTGAACTAACCATGGAATCCGGTGTCTACCCCACACCGAAAAGGGGTTGTCCTACATGCCTAAGGTAGAACCATACTCTTATCTTAGGTGGATCCACTAGCTAAAGACCTATGTGGGCACATAGTTTATGGGATAAAGAGATTGCTTGTAGAAACCCGGACTCAACTAAGGTAGAAGGTTTCCATCTCATGAGATACATACTTTGGGAACCCGGACTCAGCTAAGGTAGAAGGAACCCATTTGGATAGCCCGACTCAACTAGTGTAAAAGCTTCCATCTCATATTCATATCCACTCGGTGCTAAGCATTAATTCCCATTGAGTTCATATTAAAGTCTTGACTTAAGTTCATAATTATGGAAGAATGTCTTGACACTCAATCCAACACAACTCATACTAAAGCTCATAGATTCTATAGGTGAGACTGGTCTTCCACACTTAGAATCACTACATGTGCAAAACCTTTCACATCATCTTATATATATATATATATATATATATATATATATATAAGTGTGTGCATAAGGATAACTTCCAACAGCACAACAACTAGATCATAATCATATTTACTTTACTCTCAAAGTGTTCATAAAGAATATACATAAATCTCATAATCATGCATAATTCTCATACTCTTACCTTGAAGGACCATATATCACAATACATCAACACATCTAGAATTACTAGATTAGACATGGATGATAACACAATTCAAGTAGTTCAATCACTACATGCATAACTCTATCATATTCTACTTACATCAATCAATACCCACACTTTTAGATTCAAATTGGAAAAATAGGGGGATTCAAGGATTCTTGGGGAATTCAACATAAAACCATCAATATATCCATTAAAAAGCATAATCTAATCATTAAAACCAAATTTGAAAGGAATCCATGAGATTGAAGTCAAACACTAACTTTTGGGATTTCTAACTTTGAAATTGGGGGTCTGGAAGGGGCTCCATGGATGAAGTCTATCCATGGATGAAGAGCTATCATACCTTAGTTATGATTATCCAAAGAAATTGAGTGAAAAAATCCCTCTTCTTCAAACCCTAGCTTGATTCTCTTCTTCTTCTTCCTTGGAGTTCTAGAGAGAAGATTTTGGGAGAAATTGGTTTTGATTTGGGAATTTGGAAATCATGAGGGAGATGAATAGATTTAGGGGTCTTAAAACATTATATAGTTAGTCTAATTTCATAAAAAACGACGTCACTTAATATTAACTTAAAAATGGAAAACCCCAAAAAAAACCCTTCACTAACTCACAAAAGCGGTTCCCAGGCCTCACCCACGACCTCCTCATCGACGGACCATGGTTAGACCCACGGCCCATGCTGGTGAAGCGTGGGTCGGGGTTCTGCAGCCTATTTCTAGAGCCCCCATCTACGGTCCCTCACCCACGAAGCGTGAGGGGATCTACGGGGCTTGAGCGATCCCTCGTGGGTCACTGCCCAGACATGTTTTTGGTGTATTCTTCAAGGACCTATGGTTGGTCCTTGGGGTTTGAACCTTGATGTTCTAACACGAAAATATATATTTTTAGGTATGGGGAGGTACATTTCAAGGCTCTAACCATAACGTCAAGCTCTAGTTTAGCCTACTAGTTTCCGAAGTGTTACAATAGCTCCCCCTTGGGGACATTCGTCCTCGAATGAAGATCTAGACATTTTACGAAATTAAAAGACTCAAAACTAGCAGCCCATCATACATGAAACATCAAAATAATTCAAAATTCAAAGGAGGAAACTTTAACTCCATCTAAAACATAATCAATGCAATACAAGGAAGTAGGAACTACATCTAACAACCTAATATGGATGGAACTCAATATTTCTCATATTCGTAGGAGGAACTACATTTTCCAACTAAAATCATGCTCAACACAATATCATAGAGCCAATATGCAATTACTCTCAAAACCATACTAAAGCATGTTCATCAACTCATCTCATGAAGTCAAATAGGCAACTCGTACTAAATGCACAACACCACAAGGAAAGTCAATCATAAAAACTCATTTTCTTACAAAACATGAATTTCATCAAGAACATGCACATCATAAGGAAATCATGGAAAACACATGTAACACACATGACTCCCACAACACTAAAACTTAAGAGGAACTATTTACCTCAAGCTTGAATAGGAGTAGAAGGAAAGAGATGAGGATATCGGGACTTCATATCGGCCTAGGCCTCCCAAGTACCACCCTCAACTAAATGATTTCTCCATAAAAACTTCATGGAAGCTATTTTGTTTTTTTAAAATCTCTTGACTTGTTGGTCTAGGATCTCTATTGGAACCTCTTCATAAGAAAGGCTTTCGTCAACTCCCAACCCTTTTAAGGGAATAATGGATACCGGTTCTCCAATACACTTCTTAAGCAAAGAAACATGAAATACCGAGTGAACCGGGGCTAACTCATTTGGCAAATCCAACTCATAGGCAACTTTCCCAATATGCTTCAAAATTTGATATGGGCCTACATACCGGGGACTAAGTTTCCCTTTCTTGCCAAACCTCATCATACCCTTCATGGGTGAGATTTTCAAATAGACCCAATCATTAACTTCAAATTTTAGATCCCTTCTTCTCACATAGGCATAAAACTTTTGTCTACTTTGAGCCGTTCTTAACCTCTCTCTAATGGGCCGAAATTTCTCAAAGGCTTCATAAATCGATTCGGGGCCAATAAGAGCAATATCACCTACCTCAAACCAACCAACCAGAGACCTACATCTCCTACCATACAAGGCTTCAAAAGGAGTCATACCGATACTTGAGTGGTGACTATTATTGTAGGCAAACTCTATTAATGGCAAGTGGTCATCCTAATTACCCTTGAAATCTATAACACACGCCCTCAACATTTCCTCTAAAGTCTGAATGGTGCACTCCGCTTGACCATCCGTTTGAGGGTGAAAAGTTGTGCTAAGATTAAACTTAGTACCAAGCCCTTTTTGGAATGACTTCTAAAAGTGGGAAGTAAATTGAGCACTCGGATCCGAAATAATAGACAAAGGGACTCCATGTAACTTCACTATCTCACTTATATAAAACATAGCATAGTGTTCCGCCGAATGAAAAACCTTGACGGGAATAAAGTGGGCTGATTTTGTCATCCTATCTATAATGACCCAAAGTGAATCATGTTGCCTTCGAGTGCGAGTCAAACCCACAATAAAGTCCATATTCACATCTTCCCACTTCCAAGTGGGAATAGGAATAATTTGTGACAAGCCTCCCGGCCTTTGATGCTCAACCTTAACTTGTTTACAATTAAGACATTTGGCTACAAATCCCGCAATATCTCTCTTCATACCATTCCACCAATATACTTCCCGTAGATCACAGTACATCTTGGTAGCTCCCGAAAGAATAGAATATCAAAAACTATGAGCCTTCTCTATAATTTTCTCCCTCAAACCATCAACATCCGGAACACATAATTGACCTTGGTACCTAAGCACCCCGTCTCCTCCTTGGGAGAAAGCCTCAACGGACTTCTTGAGTACCGACTTTTTAAACTCAACTAATATAGGATCAAGGCCTTGTTTAGACTTCACATCCAACACAAAGGACGATTCGGAGCCATTATGGACCATAACACCACCTTTGGTGGAATCCACTAGTTGGGCACCTAGTCGGTCCAATCTATGCACCTCACGAATCAATTCTTTATTTTCATCTTTGATACACTCAAATTACACCTCTATTAAAGATGTATAAGTGGTCATCGTCAAATAAAGAACCCAACTTGTAGGTTGGGGTCGATCCCACGAGGAATATGGTTCAGACTTAAACATAACTCACTATTATCTCCATTTAGTCAAACTATTTCTGAAACAAGTAATTAAGGGGGGGGGGAAGGGGTTTGTAAGCAAATAACCGATTGTTGTTTAAGTAACAAGTGAGAAGGATTCAAACTTTAAGTTATCAATATGAGAGAGAAACTAGGGTATATGTGTTCCCCATAAGCTTTTAACGTGGTAATCCTAATAATATTAATCCTTTCCTAGTGTTTTACATGCAGAGTTGGTAAGATAGGTATCCTTAGGTGATTGGTCCTCCAAATAGGAAATTACACTATGCACCTTGGTCTGGATACGAGTGTATATTTTACTCACCCTTACCTTTACCTCTGATTGGACATCACATGCATCAATGTATGGCTTAGTTTTCACCCTCACACCTATTGACATTAGACTATTAGATAGCATCCACTAAATATCTATTGTTAATTCTTTTCTCATTAACTACCTCCTTAGTTTGGTAAGTAGCAACAAGGCAAGTTCTAATGTTGGTCACCGTTAAAAAGACTTCCAAGCGAAAGAATTACCAGTACATGCATAAACACTATTAAAAAAATTACTTAATTATTATTCATACGTTGTTAATTGTTCATGGTTCCCACAACCCTAGTTGTGGATTTAGCTACTCATGCTTGAAAGAACACAATTCATGAACCTATGATTAGAGTAGAAGAAACCTGAAATCTCCGATTGAATTTCAAAGTCAAAATCTTGTGAAAGGAAATATGGAAATCAAATTGCTAAAGTTGCAAGTTTATTCCACAAAATACCAAGAACTAAAAGTAAACAATAATGTTTAACCCCCAAAAACGAGGTTTACATACTCTATTTATAGAAAAACATGTCCTAAACAAAAAGGAAACAAAATAAGGAAATAATCATCTAGAATGCGGCATCAATCGACGACTCAACCTACAGACCGTGGGTTGACCTATGGTCCATAGGTCCCTTTCCGTTGGTCAACACTTAGAACTTTTCAGCAGGGACTGGAACCTTCACTTTAATATCATCAACGACGGACGTGCAGGGCAGACCATTCTTCTTATGTGGCTCCAAACTTAGGGTTTTTCATCAGGTACTGGAACTTCAACTCTCTGAATTCATTCGACGGATGTGCAGGACGGCCCGTGGGTTGACTTACGATCCATCAGTTGCTCCGTAGTTCCACACTTGGTCAGACTTCCTTGATGCTCCATCTACGGACCATCAAAGGACCTACGGTCCATGGACCACATCCATGGGTGGCTCCCTCTGCATAATTTTAGCTGTCATCTCACTCAACCGCGTCCATGCATATTTCCTGCAAACATAGCATATAAAACATTTTTTCTAATACAAAATGGCCCTAGACACACACAGCTCTTAAGTGAAATGTATCAAAAATACCGTAAACTCACGGTATATCAACACTCTCAACTTAAACTTGTTGTTTGTCCTCAAGCGACACACTAACACTCTAAACGACACTTGTGTAGAAGCAACCATTAAAACTCAATCAATCACATGGCAATCTATTCTCTCAAATCCCTCATTTAGTGCAAACCTTTTTATCTAGACTCAACAAGCTAACTCATGCAGATCAAGATATGATAAAGATCGACCAATAGACACCACAACATACACTTTTCACAATCGCCAAGGCACCAACTTTCCGAAAAATGTAACTAGTGCCCTCACTTCAAACGAAATCCTTTTCACACAATATATATGAATTTTAGGATTCATTCAACACTCACGCTCAAAAGTGACTTCAAGTACAATTAGTGCTCAGTACCATAGCTTGACCTTATTTTCACTACATAGGATCTCCAAACTAGTTTCTAGGATCACTATAGGACTTTCTTAGCTTGTAACATAGACCCAGGGTTAGGTAGGATATATTTGG
Source organism: Solanum tuberosum (assembly GCF_000226075.1). NCBI lineage: Eukaryota > Viridiplantae > Streptophyta > Magnoliopsida > Solanales > Solanaceae > Solanum > Solanum tuberosum. The sequence continues at coordinate 657,267 of NW_006239174.1, read as the reverse complement.
GTACTTTTAGTGACTTTCTGCCCTCCTTGACATTATATTGGCTTTTTACCTCTTTTCTCAATCTATTTTTGACATCCTTTCATTTTACTTTCTTTCCCTTAACTCTTTTCAACACAGATGTGACTTTTGACTTTATGGCTCTTATTTTTCACTTTCTTCTTGTTCTTTCACTTTATTTTTCTTTATTTATTTCAGCACATTTGTTTATCATATTTTTGCTTCTTTTGCACAAAGTCACATGTTGTTCTATCTTTTTTTTTCTCTTTAAAACAAAATTGTTTCCATACCCTTTTCCTTTCGGTTTCCTCTTTCATAGCCACCCTCAATTTATGTATTTTTCATTAGTTGAGGTGCACAATATCCGATGTCGGATCAGGGCCAAGATCAAGGTAACTTTTTGAATTAGCCACCCTCAACTTAGTCTTTTGGCCTAAGTCAAGGTGCATATGTCCAAGGAGGGACCGGGGCAAAAACAATTATTTTATAGAAGGTGAGTTAGGTGAATTGAAAGAAGTGGTCTATATTAGGCTCAAATATTTGGATCAAAGGGAATATTGATTTCATTTGGTTGGATCATTTAGGCTTGAGTGGACTTATTTGAACAAGGGCCTATGATCATTTCCTAACTTCTAGCCTAGATTATCTTAGCAGGACCAACAGAGCAAGTTCTAGATTGACACATACTGTCTGAACATTAAACTTTTCTCACACACTCTTGGTACATTGTTTTATTATCAGATTACCTAGTTCAAGTTTTATCTTAAGTCATGAGCTCAAAACGATTCTTTATCTTGTCATATTAAGATCCAAAACATCAACTCATCAAGACTATAGATCTAGCACATTTCAATGCTTTTGGGTATCAAATTCATGCTTATTATGCCATCATGCTTTTTATTTTTCTACTTACTCCTACACATACATTCCTAAACATGTCGATTCAATAGAAATTAAAACAGTCTCTTGGGGAAAATGAACACATGCAAGAAAACCCCAAGAGAGGATTATGAGTTGGGTTACTCAGACTTCACCCTATCACTCACAATCCCTTTACCCCACCCCCAACAAAATTAAGTGCAATTGTCCCCAATGCACAAAAAAAATCAAAAGTAAAGGATCGGGTGAAGCAAACTTGTGGCACATATGCATCGAAGACCACTCAAGATATGAGTGGGTACGATTTCTGGGAGCCCGCTGGATCAATACTCGAAACACCATCAGTAGCGCTCCCATCTACTATCCCAACACTCTAAGTAGTGCTCACATCAACTCTCCCAACACTCTTAGTAGTGCTCACACCACTAGATGGGCCAACACCTATATCCTTGGCCCGCTGCTATATCATCTCCTCGTCTAGTATCAACACCCTTGTGGCCTCCTCTAACTGTTGGCGCTCGTTCTTCTTTAATCTCTGGGCCTCAGCACCATCAGAAGTACGACCGAAGCAGGGGCCCTTCCCAGCAGCATGGGAAGAATCTGGTGGTGGCATATCATTGCCAAATAGGGCAGTCATCACCAACTCATCAACTGGTGCATTAGGGGCAGACTCTAGCTCAGTCTTTGGGGGGGTGGGTAGGAGTGTATCAATATCAGCATAGAGGCTAGACAACTCCTGCTGGAAGGTGGACACATCAACGATCGAGGCTGGACTCTCCAACACGTGCAACTCAAAGGCATTCAAGCGCTTATGAACATCCTGAACCTTCTTCTCCATTATTCGCTCCATCCTCACCTTGGACTCTATTGTGGACCACTACATCCATGGCTTCATATGCTGAAGCAAGATAGCCATCTGCGTCTCTAGCTTCTGGACTAGGGCTAGATTGATGGTGGTGGAACCTGAAAAATGAGTGGCTCTGGATGAGCTAAAGGCCTTACTGGCGGCCAGAGATGGAGGAGCCTGGGCATCCGCTGTAGTGGATGGAGGGGCAGTGCCATGAACCTACATCTACTTCACATCTGCTACAAGGTCATCTCCCAATAGTGGTACCTAAACCTACGGCTCTCTGCAAAGTGCAGCTACATTGGCCTCATCCCTAATAAGGCCAATATCCAGAGTCTTAGTTGCCTAAAGCAACAAATCACAATATCACACTAGTAGGGATGAATCCCTGCATAGCTCGAGCCCTGCTACCATAGCTACAACTATCACTGCTCGATCCCATGTGACCACATTGTACGCCTGAGCAGGGGACACACGATTTTGCACTAGCAACTGGAATAATTTAGCAGTAAAACTTAGCATCGCCTTCTTGATGCCCAAGCTTGGAGTCCGGACTCACTCTGGGTGCTCTCCATCCGTAGCAATATGACGTGCTAGCCACCTCACAAGTGACTCCCTTTGATCGGCATTCCTCTGAAATGCCCCACTCTGAATGATACCCATCCGATAGTCGAACACTATTGTATTAATGGGCAGAGTGTGGTCTGGGCAATAGATAAACATGCGGAGGGTGGTCTCGGAGATGTATACTGTGAACCCCTGTACGATTGTGGCCTCAATTGGAGGATGAGTTGCGGGCTTGGGCGGCTTAGAGATGGACCCTCTAATGGTGGTGGCATATGAAGCGTAGAACTCCCGTACAATCTCATCGATGTATGTGCCTGGGTCTGTGTCATCCACTCACACTTGTGCCGCCGGAAGAGCTCTTCAATGACTGGAGCGGTGTAGAGGCTACAAGTGAGAACCCGACGCTCCTCTGTGACTAATCTAGCCATCATGTCGTGCTCATTCAGCATGCAAGGATCCGTGTAAATATGGTACTGGCCCTCCACACACCACCTATTTGGCTCTGTAGCAACCGCTGGAGGCTCAGAGCGAGGGGGTACTAGGGTATCTTATGTACTATCAGACTCGTACGAAGAGGCGGTGCTACCGTTGAGGCTGGAACCGGAGCCGGATAGGGACTCTGAGCCAGCCTGGTATGGTCCCCTCCTCAGACTAGGGGCAATGACCACATCGGAGCTCACCTACCGGGTTTGGTTTCGTGTAGTGCATGGAACAGTGGGGGAGGTGGAACATACTCCCTATCTGTATCCTCATCGAGCAGCCTCATAGTGGGAGCAACAAATTTTGATTTTCCCTTCGATGCGTAGGTCGGAGCTTGCTTTGGGACCATGGTACCTGTGGAAGCTTAGTTAGTACCAAAATAGTGCAATAATACTCATGGAATAATTTTAGAACAAGTGTCGGACCAAAACACCATTTCAAAAAAAATTCTGGACATTAGCTGAACTCTCGACCTATGGTGGGTACCAACGGTCCATCAATGAAATGATGGCCCGTGGGTCCCCTCTGTAGGTTAGAGTACCCAAAATTGGGTCTCTAATGTGGGAACCAGGGATGTACAGAACGATCCGTCGATGGAACGACGGATCGTAGTCCACACCGTGGTTTGACACTTGGTGAAAACTTTGTGTGCTACTGGCCCACGAACGCGACCTACGGTTCGTGGAATGACCTACGATCTGTAGACGAGATCTCGTGGGTCAGTTCTGTGCCAAGTTTTAGAACTTGTTTCAGTTTAATGCCTTTTCTTTCAACAATTACAAATAACTTAGGCCTACACTTGCATTTCAACATGTAATTTGGTAGTTAATCATCCTTAGGGTCTCGTTGACACAATTTTAACAGATTATCGAATCTAAACCGATGAACCCTAAGTCAAAACTTCCAATTAAGCCTATTACTAGATTTTAGTTGGTTAAAATTCATAACACACTCACATACCGTCATACCAAGGGTATTTCTAACTACAATTCTACATTTAATTAGAAGAGTAACAACCCATGGTCAAGTTCATCGATGTGATTTCAATTGAAACAATGAAGTGATTCAATGTTTGGGAGAAATCTGGTTAATTTACTAGTAATCACCGATGAGGAGTGTGTGTTGCAATAAAATTCGTTACCCTTTGCTAGCCTTCTGACACCGAACCAGGACTGTGGAATCTTTTAAGGAAGAAGAGTAGAAGTGGGGATGATTTGGGAGAGAAAATGGAGTTTATAGGATTTAGGTAATTGAATGTGAGAGTGATCTGGGGGATTGATTGGTGATTTTAGGTATTTGGAAGGTTGGAAAATGGTTGGGAGGGAGATTTGGACGTTGGGGGTGTTTTAAAAATAAAGGGGTTTTATTTAAAAAGGGGTCCGGGTCGGGTCAGGCAAACCCTAATTTTTTATCCACAAGACCCCATCGATGGTCCGTGGGTCGACCTACGGACAATAGGTCACTCTGACACTTGGAAAATTTATAAAACTTACTAGGGGTCTACGGACGCCATTCACGGTACGTCAATGGACCAACGGACCGTCGATGGGGTTCGTAGACCACTACACAACTATTTTTCTACAGATTTTGCCTTTCGTCCCTGCACACGTAGAAACCATTAGGACTTTGTTTTTACATTTTCTGGATACGTTTTTTAGATACAAACCCTATTCTATATTTAGCCAACACTAATACAAAAATAAAACACCTATCTAAAGAGCTACAAAAATTAAAATAAAAGAAAAAAACTCCTAAATCGAAAAGAAAAACCTATAGTTGGCTGGATTGTACATCTTGGGTTGCCTCCCAAGAAACACTTGATTTAACGTGGAGGCACGACGCAGACACCTTGATTACTCAGACTTCATCAAGATAGTGGGCCTCAATCACTTCTTGCACACCCTCCGATTTCCCCATGTAGACCTTTATCCTCTGCCCGTTCACTTTGAACATTGTTCCCTTCTTGTTCTCGAGCTCTACCGCTCCATGTGGAAATACTTGAGTGACTCGTAATGGCCAGGTCCACTTGAACTTAAGCTTTCCAAGAAACAATCGCAACCTTGAGTTGAATAAAAGCACTAGATCACCCAAAACAAATTCACGCTTTTCAATCTTTTTATCATGATACTTCTTCGTATTCTCCTTGTACAAGGCTGAACTTTCATATACTTTTAGGAGAAACTCATCAAGCTCATTCATATCATTCACTCTTTGACTCGATGCGGCGCCCCAATCCAAAATCAACTTCTTTAGCGCTAACATGGTCTTATGATCTAGCTCTACTGGCAAATGACATGACTTCTCGTGTACAAGTTGGTATGGGGACATACCTATAGGATTCTTGAATGCGGTGGGATAAGCCCATAGAGCACCATCAAGCCTTCTTGACCAGTCTATTCTGTTGGCATTCATAGTCTTTGCAAGGATTTGCTTTATCTCTTTGTTTGACACTTTAGCTTGCCAACTAGACTGCGGATGGTAAGGGGTAGCTACATTGTGACGGACTCCATATGTTTTGAGTAACGCCTTGAATAACTTATTACAAAAGTGGGAACCTCCATCGCTGATAATCGCCCATGGTGTACCAAATCTGGAGAATATACTCTTTTCAGGAATGCGGTGACACTCTTACCCTCATTGTTTGAAAGCACAATTGCTTCTACCCATTTCGATACATAGTCAACCGCAACAAGAATATACTTCATCCCATGTGAACTCACAAATGGACCCATAAAAT
>NW_006239174.1:650478-651501 GCF_000226075.1 Solanum tuberosum | reverse complement strand
ACATAATCAACCGCAACAAGAATATACTTCATCCCATGTGAACTCACAAATGGACCCATGAAGTTAAGGCCCCAAACATCAAACAACTCGATCACCAATATCAGATTCATAGGTAGCTCTTGCCTCTTTGAAATTCCTCCTTCTATTTGGCAACGATCACAAGACTTGGCGAAATTATGAGCATCTTGGTGGATGGTAGGCCAATAATACCCACACTGCAATATTTTATGAGCAGTCTGAATACCACTATGATGCCTACCAACAGTCGATGAATAACATTCCTCTAGTATACTCATCATCTCAACCTTAGGAACACAGCGACGAATAATCCCATTAGCACAAATACGGATCATCCCAAAATAACTTCTTCATATCATGCATAAACTTTTTCCTTTGGTGAAATGACAAATCTGATGGAGCCAGATCACTTGCCAAGTAGTTAGCAAAATCTGTGAACCAAGGAATAAGATCATAAGAAGCAACCAATACCTGTTCGTTTTGAAATGAATAATTAATTTCAGCCCCATCACCTAGCTTGAGCATAGCTTTTTCCTCTAATATAGACAACTGATCGGCAACTTGATTTTCTGTCCCCTTTCTTTCTTTTACCTCAAAATCGAACTCTTGCAGCAACAATACCCATCTGATGAACCTCAGTTTTGCATCCTTTTTAGCCATCAGATACCTCAATGCAGAATTGTAGTATGTACTATGACTTTTGTACCAAGCAAGTAGGATCGAAATTTCTCGAATGTGAAAACCACAGTAAGGAGTTCTTGTTCAGTCACTGTATAGTTCTTTTAAGCCACATTAAGCACTTTGATGGCATAGTAAATCAGATGAAAAATCTTCTCTCGCCTCTGTCCCAATACCACACCAAGCGCCACTCCACTCGCATCACTCATCACATCAAACGGTTACCCCCAATCCGGTGAAATAATGATAGGTGCGGAAACTATCCTTGCTTTCAACTCTCCAAATGCTCACAAACAAGCATCATCAAAATCAAACTTACACTCCTTT
>NW_006239174.1:612698-650378 GCF_000226075.1 Solanum tuberosum | reverse complement strand
CCAATACCACACCAAGCGCCACTCCACTCGCATCACTCATCACATCAAACGGTTACCCCCAATCCGGTGAAATAATGATAGGTGCGGAAACTATCCTTGCTTTCAACTCTCCAAATGCTCACAAACAAGCATCATCAAAATCAAACTTACACTCCTTTTTGAGCAATTTGCACAATGGGTGTGCAAGTTTAGAGAAATCCTTGATAAACCTTCGATAAAAGCCTGCATGCCTAAGAAAACTTCTAACACCTTTAACAGAGATAGGTGGTGGAAACTTTTCTATTACCTCAACCTTAGCTCTATCAACCTCAATACCCTTTTCAGAAATCTGATGACCTATAACTATCCTCCCTTTCACCATGAAGTGACACTTTTCCCAATTGAGCACAGGATTGCACTCTTCACACCTTTTCAGTACCTCGACCAGATGCCTCAAACAACCATCAAAAGAGTCACCTACCACAGAGAAATCATGCATAAATACCTCAATAATATGCTCCACCATATCTGAAAATATCGACATAATTCAATGTTGGAAGGTTGTTGAAGCATTACACAACCCAAATGACATCATTTTGAAGGTGAATGTCCCATACAGACAAGTGAATATGGTCTTCTCTTAGTCTTCCATAGCAATGGAGATTTGATCGTAGCCCGAATACCCATCAAGAAAGCAATACCAACCCTTACCAACAAGGTGATCCAACATCTGATCCAGGAACGACATCGGGAAGTGATCTTTTTATGTCCAGACATTAAGCTTGTGGCAGTCCATGCACACTCTCCATCCCTTCACTGGCCTCATCAAAATAAGCTCATTTTTTGCATTAGGAACCATAGTAATCCCACCTTTCTTAGGTACACACTGAACAGGGCAGACAAACCTACTATCTGCGATGGGGTATATGACTCCAGCATTAAACCATTTAATGATTTCCTTTTTCATGACCTCGTGCATAGGTGGATTTAGTCATCTTTGGTGCTCAATACTTGGCTTACTGTCCGGCATGAGTTGGATTTTATGAGAACAAATGCTAGGAGGAATCCCAATAATGTCCGCAATAGTCCATCCAATAGCCCGCTTGAACCTCTTCAACGCAGAAACCAATGCCTCTACTTGTACCTCATTCAAATAGGCCGCATTGATTATCGGTAAAGTGCAATCTCTCCCCAAGAATGCATACGCCAAATGCGATGGTAGAGCCTTGAGCTCCAATTTTGGAGTTTCTTTCAACAGACGGTTTTGCGGGTGGAGAGTCGCGATTCTTCATATCTAGCTCCAATTTCTTTGGCTTGGAACATAATTCGAATCTATCAAGTGCAGCAACTAACTCATCATAGTCTTCAGTTGATGAATCCACAATTTGGACTCATTTATGGCTTTATTTTGATAGATTTAGTGTTCTCAAATGCATATTTTGTCTCAATAACTGATGAAAATCCTTGAGTTTCAGGTATTTGGAGTTAGAGACAAAGCATGGGCACTATTGGGCATAAAGGAATGAATAAATGAAGACCTGATGATCAATGATGTCAATCGGCGAATCGTCAATTCGCCAATGTCATTCGGTGAGTCGCCAAATTGCCAAGATACCGCCTAAAGTTACAGAATGCTGGAGCTAAAATGGGTGAAAATTCAGCGAGTAGCAACTATATTTGGCATTTCGCCGATCTAGTCGGCAAAGTACAACCAGGTCGCCAAAAGTACTAAAGAAGATTCAAGCAAGTGCTGATGGGCGAGATGGAAGAATAAAGGGCGAATCACGGAGTCATTCGGCGATCCTGATCGGGGTCGCCTAAAGTTACAGCAGCCAGACCAAGAAAAAGCAAAAAATGAAGGCAAGATGAAGAACAATCGGCGATTCGCCGATCTGTCAGTGACACCCGACTTACTTCACCGAGTAGTCATAAGCAGTGACACTTCAGCCTTGTTTAAATTAGTTTTGGCTAGAGAAAAATTCCTTCAGTAAAAAAGGAAGGAATTAGTTAGAGAGAAAACACTACCAAAGGGTTTAGGGAGTGATTCTTAGCAAGATTTTGAGAGAGATTTCGTAAGAGATGAGATTATCAATTGATTTTCATCTTTAATTCTCATTTTGTGCCCAACTATGGGAGTGATAATTGATTTTGATTCTTTCATTTTTGAGATGAGTGGCTAAAACCCTTTACTTAGGGTTTTGATCATGAAGCCAATTGTTGTATTTACTTATTGGGTGTTTGTTATTTGCAAGGAATGGTGTTAATTTGAAGTGGGTCTAAGTTGTTGCTATGTTTCAAGGTTGAATTGCGCGACTTCGTGTGTCAATTTCAGTGTTGTGCACTTGCTCGAGAGAGAGGTGTGGAACCAAAGTGACAATTTTAGCATCCTTAGTAGTGGGTTTCCTTGGTTTCAGCTCGAGAGAGTGAAACAAGTAATCCATCCTTCGTATTCAGCTCGAAAGAGTGAATTTGATGGGGGTAAAGAGCTGGGCTTCTTTCGATTGGTGTTGAAGTTTGAGAGAATTTAACATAGAAAAGGTATTTGTTCGAGAGAAAGTTACTTTATATATCGTTCGTCCTACCCACAACAAATTATCCCATTATGAGCAGTAACATTTATCTACTTCGTTGAGATTCCATAATTGGCTGATCAATTCCCCAACCTTTACCCTACTATTTGATTGTGTGTATTCAAGTGTAAATTTGGGATTGATAGGTAAAACTTGAAATTTCAGAGTTGAACATTAATTGTGCAAGAATTATTTGATTGAAGAGGTTGTCATTGTACTTTGATTATTGAATTTGAAGAAAGTACTACTCCCTATGGGATTGACCCCAACTCACGTAGTTGGGTTATTATACTGACAAACTATCGTTGGCATTTAGTATTGGATGAAATGCCTTGATACGTTAATCAAAATGGTGCCGCTGCCGGGGAGTAGCGTCACTTAGAATTCTTTGATTGAAGATTTGACACTCTCAAATTTGTTGACTGTAGTTGAATTGGTTTTGGCTGCTTTGTGTAAGTGTTGGTTGAACTACGTAGAAGTGAACATGAGTAAGGAAGAGATGAATGACAGCGAAGCAGGTCATCGAGATGGTATAGAGGACATCAATAGTGTCTACAACCCAGCTCAATCGGGTGGAATGGGTGCAATTTGCATCCCACAAACTGATGAGAATGCGATGTATGAAGTCACTAGCACAACTCTTCATATTCTCCAAATGAGGGGACTATATGGAGGGCTAGATCACAAAGACCCGCATAAGCATTTGAGAAACTTTACAGAGGTTTGCACCCCTTTTTCATTCAAAAATGTGTCTCAAGAGTCAATTCGGTTGCGGTTATTTCCACTGTCCTTAACGGGAGAAGCTAATAAGTGGTTAGCCGAGTTACCAAACAATTCCATTACATCATGGGAGGAGCTAGTTATAGCATTTAACACAAGATTCTTTCCTCCATCAAGGATGATGAAACTTAGAGACGAAATTCAAAGTTTCAAGCGACGGGAGGGGGAACCCATCCATCAAACGTGGGTGAGATTCAAAAAGCTCCTACTTAAATGCCCAACTCATGGGCTACCAAACGATTTTTTACTTCAATATTTCTACCGGAGTCTCGATTCGATTACTAAAAGAGTGGCTGATCAATTGGTACGAGGAGGAATAATGTTACAATCAGTTGAGGTGGCTTCGTTTCTTCTGGATGACATGACTAGAATAAACCAAGCGTGGTACACCAAAGAGGATCAAGTTTCTCCATTTCATTTTAGATTAACGCAAGAGCAACTTGAAAAAGAGAAAGAGAGGGATGATAATATCAAGAAGATATTGACCCAAATGGAAGTTCTACAAGAGCACATGAAGGAGACATGTGAAGTGTTTAAAGTTTAGGAGGGTTCTTCTTCCGGTTACTCAAGGCCGGTGCAGAATCAAGTTTGGAACTCCAAGAGATATGAGGAGGGTTTCCACCCACGCTCTCTACAACGAGGTGGAAATCAAGGTTGGAACTATAATAGGGGAGAAGAACAAAGGATATACTATTAAGATTGGGCCGAGTAAAATGATTATTGGAGGAGGGAAGATGATTACGAGGAAAACCATACTCACTCTAGTGAAAGCCCAAAATCAAAAGATAATGCGAGTAGTCTCCTGGTGAATGACTTGTTGAGATGCATACTTGACAAAGTTGAAGGTTCGAATGATTTGTTGAAATAGATGAAAGATGACTTCTCATCATTGAACAGTAAAGTGAATTATCATGCCAACGCCATCAAGACACTTGAAGGCCAACTGAGTTTATTATCAGCTCAGTTGAAACCAAAAATAATGATAGAAGATAACGATCGAGGGCTGGCTGTGGTTACTCTAAGCGGAAAGGTAGCAATAGGTAATGTGATGGAAAATGAAGATGCTCAAAAACACGAAGAAGGTGAAGGCATGGAGGAACAAGAGTTGCTTATTCATAAAAACCTTGCCAAAGAACCACAAAAGGAAGTGGAACAACATGTTCAAATTCCAAAAGTCATGCAACCTTTACCCAAAATACCTCCACCATTTCTCCAACGTTTAAATAAGAAAAATTAAGATGAGAAGTTCAAGAAATTCTTGTCAGTGTTCAAGACACTATCAATCAACCTCCCCCTAGTGGAAACATTGTTAGAAATGCCGGGATATGCCAAATTCATGAAAGAGTTGGTCACGAAAAAGAGGAATTTGGATTTTGAGACAATTGAAGTTTCCCATAATTGCAGTGCAATTATGACTAAGGAGCTAATCAAAAAGAGGAAAAATCCTAGGGCATTCACCATAGGCATGCTCCAATTCGCTAAAACTTTATGTGACCTAGGAGCAAGCATCAACCTAATGCCCTATGCGATATACAAACAACTTGGATTGGGTGAACCGAAGGCAACCACAATGAGACTATTGATGGTAGACTGTTCAATCAAACATCCCATTGGGATACTATATGACATCTTGGTGAAAGTCGATTGGTTCATTTTTCTGGCTGATTTTGTTATTTTAGATTGTGAAATAGATGCTGAAATTCCCATTATTTTGGGAAGGCCATTCTTAGCAACTGGGAGAGCATTGGTGGATGTTGAACGTGAAGAATTGAGGTTTCGGGTGAACAAAGATGAGGTAACTTTTCATATTTGCAAATCCATGAAACACCCAAGTGACATTCATGTAGCATCTTGATAACGCTCAAATTACCCTCAAAACAAGTTTGAAGAGTAAGCGGTCATCGTCAATAAAAGTACCCAACTAAGAGTCATGGTCGAATCCCATAGAGAACAATTTATCGATAATTGAAAATATAACGAATGAATAGTTACAAGTTTGAATCCAACTCACTATATACACAATTATCAAATTAAGAGTGATTCTGGTAACTAACAAAAGATTTGGGCAAAGACAATATCCAGTATGGGATAATTGGGATGTAGAAAATTCGGAACTCAATACTCAATCAACGATCCAGTGCCATCTCAACACATGCAAATCAATCGAAGGTAGGCTAGATCATTATCATTCAACACTTATCTTCTTTTGGTCTCAAAGTGCTTTATCACGTAATATCCTTTCGGTTTTAATCGTGTTCAACAACAATACAATCTAATACCTAAATCTAAACCCCTATTTTCTAGCAAGTTTAGCATTCAACAAAGTAAACCTACATTATCTCCTTTTCTTCTCAAATTTATGAATCAAAGCCAAAAATGATTAGTAACCTAATTCTCCACTTCATGGATTCGCTTTCAAGAAACCCATGAAGATCAGAATCTTGATTCGAGCTTGCACTGTCAAATCATACATTAAAGCATGAAAGTTAGATTAAACCCTAGTCATGAAAGAAAGGAATCACATACAAAAACATAAGAATAAGCAATAAAGACCCAAATTAATTGTCTATTTCTAGCACAAAACTCCAATCTTGATTAGCAAGTTCACCTACAATTCTAGAAATTTAAATCAAGGAAAGAAGAAGGGAATAAGAGATTTTACTAATAAGAACACAATATTCAAACCCAAATGTGAATTGTGAGGCAACTTGCCTTCAAAGTCTCAACCCAAATTGAAATCTACAAGTTTTTCTCTACACTAAGCTAAGAAAATGAACTTCTCTTTATTCAATTGTTATGGAACGTATGATGTATCTTCAACAATGACAGTTGGTGAGACTAAAAAGGGTTTTTGAGATCAATTTGGTGAAATTCTCAATGTGCCCAAGTGCTAGGTGTTTTACCCTTTTCAGTCGCGATAACTAACTCATGTGGACACGATGAGTAGTATCCCTGGATCACGTGATTGCGACCACGCAACCAGGAGATCTAAATTCTTGTGCAACACAATCGCGACCTCTGCTTCACACGATTGCGATGAGCAAACTTCTATCAGTTCCACTTTGTCCCAAGTAACTTCTTCTTGCGTCAATTCTACTTTGTTTATTCAAACATCTTCTAAATCTACTCTCCATTTCATTTTCCTAAATATATGAAGAAAACCACATTGAAAGCACTAATTCTAAACTATAGCAAGAAAAAATAACTATGGTAAGAGACTCAAATAGGTGATAATCCACCACTCATCAACACGCCCAACTTAGAAACTTTGCTTTTCCTCAAATAAATAAAATCAAAAACACAAGAGGCTCTCATTTCAACACACATCATAAATCAATTTCACCTTTTTTTAATCAAGCACAAAGGAAATGGCTTTGGTTGGTACTAACAAATAGTCCACATGTAAAAGTTTCACAAAATAATACCCCTCATTCTCATGGCATATTTTCAAAAACCAAGAATCATTAAGTAACAATAACTCAAACTCAAGAACTGACTCAATTCATTGTAGTTCTTTTTCATACTCACTTGACTCAATTAGGAATTTTCAAAATCACCAGTTTATCAACTTACATGTCCTCACAAGGAAATAAATGTCCCAACACACTCACAAGGTATTTACAATACAAGGTACAAATATGCAAACACTCACACTCATAACAAAACATCTCATTAACACAAATGTCACACCATAGGCTTGCCCATATTGTCAATCAAGATTGACTCAACTTTATCCAATTGGAAATCTCAAAGGACTTTATGAATCTTGTAATGTAGGCTTGGGGAAGGTTAGGATATCATTCAAGTATAAGTGACTACATGTAACAACCCATAAAATGAATAGTTAAAACTAGAGCCTAACTAGTGTGTGTTTGAGTTGATGTGAGGTTTGAGGGTATAAAATGTTGTCCCAAGCTATGGTTGAGAGGATTAGGGGTTAAACGTCAAGGTAAGACTCCCCAAGGACCACCCAAGGTGTACTTGAGGAGGAACCTAATCCTAAACCCCAAGACCCCAAGAAAACCAAAGAGTTGTTTTTTTGGAATGACGTACGGATGGGGACCTACGCCCTGTAGGTCCATCCACGCCCCATGGATGGCCTCCGTAGGTCAAGCCCCCAAAATTTGAGTTGCTGAACCAAACCATGGTTTACCAGAATGGCTCGTGGTCCCACCCACGGTCCGTGGGTGGTGGTATGTGGGTCATGACTATTTGCTGTCAAATGTCTCGGCCAATGTGAGGGCTATTTGGTAATTCATTTTAAGTTGAGTTTAGTTAATGGATGGTTTTTATTGGTTTATTAAAGTATTTTAAGAGGTTTTAAAGTATTAAACACTATTTTAGAATTCATTATCTCAAAACACCCCAAAGTTAGAAACCTCTCTTCTCAAAAGTTCTCTCTCTAGAAACCTCCATTGGAGGTAAAAGATTCAAGCTCTCAAGGTCAAGTCTTCATATTTTTCAAGGGATTTTCGTGGAGTTCTTCCATAGAAGGTATGGTAGTCTTAATCCTTGACTTAGTTTCTTTCAAGGAGACAATTTCAAAAGTAATTTCAAGTCTCCAATGTTTTCCCCAAAACCCTAGTTTTCAATCTATGCATAGGTTCGATTCCAAACGTTTTTCAAAGGATTTTATTGCCTTGAATTAGGAATGAATTGTGGATTTAAAGATGAATTAATATTATTTCTCCCTTGAACCCATGATTTCCCCCAAATTCCTAAATTGTGATTTGTGATTGAGAACTCATTGATCATAGAAGTTTGTTGATTTTTTTATGTTATATTGGATTAATGATTGAATCATGTCAATTTCCTTATATTTTGTAGTATCTTAGATTTATGGGTTGATGTTGGTTCATAGCCTTGAAAGGCAAGTTCATGAAGGATCTATGAATGACTATGATGTGAAATATGTATGTGCGATCTCAATGAAAGTTTTATGATCTTGTTTAGAATAAAATAATGTTATGATTGAAAGCATATTCTCAATTAACACTCATGAATGATGATGATAGAATGTGAATTTTTTTCTTCTATATGATGTATATCTTGAATTGGTAGGCTCTTATCATCCTCTTCTTGAATGAATGAAAGTAATGTGAATATTGTATCTTGAATTGGTAGGCTAAGGCATCATTTTCTTGTATTGATGAATGTGATCTTGAATGAAGTATCTTGAATTGGTAGACTAAAGCATCATTTTCTTGTGAAATGAATGTGTATTGACTTAATGATCATGGAATCGGTAGACCTAATGTTGGTAGCCCTTTCATAAATGACTAATGAATGTAATGATTACTTAGAATCGGTAGACCTAATGTTGGTATACCTTTTCTAAATGAATGATGAAGTATTCTACGCTACCACATGATCCGGTAGACCTAATGTTGGTAGCCCTTCATAGTGAGTCTAGAAACTAATGTGATGTTAAACCTTGAAGCGGTAGACCTAATGTTGGTGGCCCTTTCTTGGGAAGTCAGTGAGCTATCCTTATAATGTACCTTGAAGTGGTAGACCTAATGGTAGTGGCACTTTCAAGTGTAATATACTTTGGGTCGGTAGGCCTAATGTTGGTGGCCCTCTCTAGTACAATAATGTAATGGAAATGAAACTACTCTATGGGAATGTAAGCTAAGTACCGAGAGGATATGGTAAGATGGAAGTTCTCCCTACGTTAGGCTGGATTTCAATGAACATCTTTCATATCCCATAACTATATGCTCGCATAGGTCCTAGCTAGTGTATCCACTTAAGATAAATGTTACCGGTTTTACCTTAGGCAAGTAGACCACCTCTTTACGGTGTGGGGATTCATGACACCGGATTCCATGTCTAGCTCACATGGTCTATGTCGGCTAAACGCTTATTCCCATCATGTGAGATGTGCATTATGGTTTATTGATGAGTTCTATGAAGTGTGGGTGGTAGTATGGGATGCCATCCATGCATTGCACGAGTAGGCTTTGAGAGGGCTATAGTGAGCTCTCTAAGGTCTTAATGACTAATGTATGAAAGTGCTCTAAATGAAGTTAATGAAGAATGTTAACTCTTATATGCTTAATATAATGATGCATGCTATACTTGGATTGTATTAGGAGTTACTTCCTTGTCATTCCTTATGTAATGTTTATGTCTCTTATGTATGAGTATTGTATGAAGATGGAAAAGATGAATGGTAAGTTCACTTTTGGTGGCCTTAATGTGGTATCTAGTGTGGATGGTGGTATGGGACAATATTCATACATTGCACAAGGCATGGTTTGGGGTTACTTGAGGTGAAAGCTTAATGTAATGAAATGTCATGTATGTTGATTATGTTCAAATGTGAAGAAATGACTTGTATGTTGGTTATGGTTG
Source organism: Solanum tuberosum (assembly GCF_000226075.1). Classification (NCBI taxonomy): domain Eukaryota; kingdom Viridiplantae; phylum Streptophyta; class Magnoliopsida; order Solanales; family Solanaceae; genus Solanum; species Solanum tuberosum. The sequence goes on along the minus strand of NW_006239174.1, from coordinate 640,692 downwards.
TATATTATGTCTCTTATTCTTATGTTCATGAAGTTTTCTCAAATTGGCATATATCATGATTTTCAATCAAAATGTCCGTTTTAAGCATGTTTTTGCATGGCTATCATACTTAGTACTTAATTGTGCTAACTCATATATCTTCATGTTTTACTACAAGTGTAGGTTCCGGCAAGTGAGTTGCTTTCTCTCAAGTTGAAGCTTGGATTTGAGATTCTCCAAGACTAAGTGATATGTCCTCATAGATCGAGGACAAGTACTTGAAGTTTCATTTTCTTTCATGTGAAAGACTATTGTTAGACTTTTCGATTGTAAAGGGTCGTGACCCTACTTTTGTTTCGGATATTATTTTTTTATGGCCATGTGAGACAATAGACTTCTGCTGTGTTTCAAGTGTTTTAAATAAAGTTTTGATTGTATGGATTTAAATAAGTTTTAATTCCATACCATTTTCCTTATATCAAATGTTATGAATGCTATGAGGCTTGTATGAGGCTTTTGGAGTCTTGTACGACGTGTCGCTTCCGGGGTATAGACTCGAGTCGTGACACTACACCAACTTTGTACTTTTTCTTCATTTTTCAACTCAATGCACCTTTCAAAATATATTTTTATTTTTCCTTTCTATTCCACTCTAGATGCCCCACATGCAACCATTTTCAACTTTTGAAGGATTCAAGTCTCATTTATTCATATTTTTTCTTTGAAACTTTTCCTCAATTCTCAAACTCTTATATATATATACTAGGTTTTAGACATGTGCATTGCACGTGATTATCAATTTAAAAAAATTAAGCGAAGATGTGAATAATATGTTTTGCACAAAATAATATTGCAGATTCTTTTGTGAATGTTCAATGTGGATCATCATATATATATCTTATTCACACGAACCTATGAAGATGGTCAATGAAAAATTTATTAGTTAAATGCAATAATGTATATATTTATTTCAATTTGATGAGGTTCAGTCATGTAATTAGTCGTATCTCACTAATATTAACTTATAGATGATAATTGTTGTGTATTTTTCTTGTCATCTAACCAGATGTGTTTTGCACGTGTATTCCACTTAACCTGTTTAGATGTCATATGAACATGTGGAGAACAACTACATTTTATTTTTTAGAACTATTTTTGTATATTAATTTTTATTTTGTAAATTATAACATAAAAGATGACGTTCTTTTTGTTGGCTCTCATATTTGACTTCTCGATTGACTGTGTACATAAATCAAAGATAGTTATATGAATGTCCATAGTTAACTGAGAAAGGTTTCTTATTTTTTTTATCAAAAAAAAATAAAATTAAAAAATATATTCTATCTATGAAATCATATATATAATCACATGTTTATCTTACACCCAACAAAGATATAGTTCATATACTGATAAACAATTTTCAATTTATTCAACCAAGTATGATTTGTCCAAGGAAAAATATCAATACCGTGTTATCACATATATAGGGGAGGTATAATAATATGAAAAATTATTGGTCAAAAGTTAATATAAGGAAAGATGAAAGATAGAAATAATTAATGTAATAACTATAAGAATTCATAATATTATAATAAAAGAGTGTGGATAACATTTGCAATAATTTCTAATAACTAAGAGAATTTATAATGGTATAACTTATGAATTAATGTTCAATAGATGTATTTCTAATAAATTTTATATTTACATAAATAAATAGGACTTTTAATTAAAGTTACTTTTTTTTGTAGGTATGAACTTTTCTTCATTGAAAATACTGAAATATTAAGAAATAGAAAATTAGTAAAACAAAAGGGCAATGCTTACATACTAATAACTATCTTGAAGAAAACTTCCAAACTATCAAAATCAGATAAGTAGCATTGATAAATAAATTCATTATTTTGTCTTGAGCATAAAAAAAAATCGTGTCAATTCTCTAACTCTTGAGAAGTTTGCAAATTTTGGGAAAAGATATTAAGAAACATATATCTACATCACAAGAGAAATTGCTAACAAAAATAAATGAATTTATACTACAATAAATATTAAACTAATACAAACTTTAGCTGGCATTATTACAACTCTTATGAACTTTTCTTTGTTGAAAACACTGAAATATTAACAAATAGTGAATCAGTCAAACAAAAGGGCAATGTTTATATAGTAATAACTATTTTGAAGCAAACTTCCGGACAATCTAAATCACATAAGTAGCATTGATAAATAAAGCCATTCTTTTGTCTTGGGAATAAAAAAAAAATCATGACAATTCTCTAACTCTTGAGAAGTTTACTAATTTTGGAAAAAGATATTTAGAAGCATATATCTACATCACAAGAGAAATTGTTAACAAAAACAAATGAATTTAGACTACAATAAAAATTAAACTAATACAAATTTTAACTTGCGTTATTACAAGTCATATACATTTTTTCATCGAAAATACTTAAATATTAAGAAATATTAAATCAATAAAACAAAAAGACAATGTTTATATAGTAATAACTATTTTGAAGCAAACTTCCTGACAATCTAAATCACATAAGTAGCACTGATAAATAAAGTCATTCTTTTGTATTGAGTATCAAAAAACAAATTGTGACAATTCTCTAACTCTTGAGAAGTTTAATAATTTTTGAAAAAGATATTTAGAAGCATATATCTACATCACAAGAGAAATTGTTAACAAAAATAAATGAATTTAGACTACATCATGTTAACTTCATATATTGGAACATTACATACTAATGTATATACTAAGCAAAAAAATAATTATAATATAATCAAAATTATTTTCCTCACTCGAGGTTAAATAATATACCCTCTTAGGATAGAACAATTTACTTCATCAGAATAGTGGTACCTCATATTCCGCTTAACTTCGAACTCACTCAACGACAATAAATCACAGAAAAAAAATTTAATTGCAAGAAGAAGAATAGTAGAAGATTAAAAAAAATTGTGGTTGAATAATGAGAGGCAATCCTTCTACTTATAGTCAACTAAGGGTAGTATGAACAAGTGTTTATTGTGTCTTATCTAAAAAGTCATAACCTTTCCAAGAAGTCACAACCCTTTGGAAAAGTCATAACTAATTGAAAAAAGTCACAACTCTTTGGAAAAGTCACAACTTATCGAAAAATCACAACTTATCAGAAAAGTCACAATTCATCGAAAAAGTCACAACCTAAGTTAGGGATATTATAGTAATTTAACATTCAAGTTAGGAGTTCACGTTTTTAAGGTGATATATATATATATATATGTATCAAGCCCTCATGTGGTAAGCATCCCTTCTATGATTTTCACATAACACCCCAACCTAGGCTTTTAGTCTCAACTCTCAAACTTCAAGTTCAAGAAGGGAAGGGTTGGGTTCAATAGAGGGTTACTCTTTCAAAAAGGATAAGGCTTGTAATGTGGTTGCCAATAAAAAGGATTAGGCCCAAAGGGGACAACTAAGGATATATTTAGTGCAAATGTGGGATTTTTAGGTCAAGTGGACTTCAAGAACATCACAAAAAGCCTAAGATCATCTCTCCAACCAAACTCAATCAAGACCAACCGAGCAAGTTCTAGGTGAAAAAAGCAAACATAAGGCATTATTCAAACATTTAAACCGCTAATGTATTGAAAGTAACAAAAAGAGTTGTAAGAGTTGTCACAAAATCATTCACGACATGCTTAACTTTCAAAAATGGAGGGGTATATTCAAAACTTTCCACATGGAAGACTGTTCTTAGTACCAACCAAGTCAAAACCTTCCCAAAAATACAACGATTTTGCCCTTCAGAAATTCGTCAACCAATCCATCATCGGGCAACCTTATAAATCTATCTTGCGTTGATTACTCAGACTTTGCCATATCCAACGCCAATCAAAACACTCACAATCAATCGATGATTTACCCTTAAGAAAGTCATCATTATATCTATCATAGGCATCTTCAATCCATATCTCAATTATTTAAAATAAAAACTAAAAATTTACCAACTACAAGAAACAAAATAAAATAAACCAACCCAACATAATATATCACAAAGCCTGGCAATGGCACGTCATCCACCAATCAAAATAAAACAAGCCCGGAAATGGCACATCGTCCATAAATCAAAATAAAAACAAGCCCGACAACGGCATAGTCAAATGTAAAATCAATCTAAAATAAGCCCAACAAGGGAGGCAACTGAAAATGTAATTGTGTCCACACAATACCACAATCAAAAAGAGAATATGATGGACTCCCTGCAAAGATCATCACTCATCGGATAAGCTATCGAGGTCCGAAAGGACATCATCATCCTCATCTCCCAACGAGTGTACTCATCATCTTGTTCACAAACTTGCTTTTCTTTTTTTCATGTTCGTTCATCTTTTTCTACCTCCTCTCCATTTTCGCCATCTTGATTTTGAGAATCTGTTGATTCTATACTAGAGTGGAAAGGCTATAAGTAGCACTACATGAGGCCGAAAAGCTCTCTCCAAGTCCTTTAAGAAGACTCCAAGTCAACTCCTGAATCTGCAAGTGAATCTGAGTGTCCATCACATGTATCTGTCTTGATAAGTGGACTACTTCTGGTGGGCCCCTCTTTAGTTACTCAGCTTGGGGAGGAATAGAGTCTAAACTAGGTGAAGCAGTACCCTCAGCGAATGTGCCTAATGTTGGATCTTGCACATCAATCTTTCTCTTATTAGTCACATGCCCTAGACCCTTTTTCTTGAGTGGGTGGATAGGACCTTCGGTACTCCTCATGTTGCTCCACCTCATATTTAAGGCATAGATAGGTAATCAAATAAGGGTAAGAGACACTCTTTGTAGCTTCCAAGACAACCTCATGAATGTGTTGCACAATGATCTACCCAACATTAAAATGAATCCCCTCTATTATGTCATAAAATAGAGGTGCCCTATCAAGAAACACTATGGTTTCATTTTTCGAAGGAATCACCTTACTAAATATGATGGAAATCCAAGTTTTGGCTTCAGCTATGATTTCTGAGGAGTCAATCTAGTTGTTGTACTCAATCCATTTAGGCATATGGCCCCATGCAAGGGCGTCACAAGCCACTCTTAGCCCGTTTCCCTTACCCTTTTCGTGTGAACATTATTATCGGCATCGGAAACACCATAGTAATTATTCATCCTCGCAGAGTAAATACAAATTTGTTTGCCTCAGACCATAACAACCAAGTCACCAGAAAAAATGATTTTGGCGGAATTGGCATAGAACTCATGAACTACCACGTAGTTAGCCAGGATAGGATCACCGCAAAACACATCCATCCACTGGCCTCCAATTGCTCATAGACGTCTGGCATGCGCTTCAGAAGATTTGTTAAGAAAATATCCCTCTCATTTTTTATATTCTTTTTGAGGAGGCGATCATGCAATAGGTGGCATTTAGCAGGCACAGACCAATAACGATCAAAGATTTCATCCCCAATAGCATTTTCTTGCATTTGCTCCTCAACTTGGTTGACATTGTTGACAATGCTTTTGCAAACTTAGTACCTATACAATATGAAAACATGTCAAATGAATTCATAGGCACATAAAGCAAAGTGTTATCAAGCAATTAGGCCAAACTAATGAGTGAAAAAGAAATTGGGGAAAAGGAGCGAAGCTACTATTTTTGACAAAAAATTCTAAAAGGAAGACGATTCATCGTGATAGTGAGATCGACATACGTGATCACGAACCTCGGCTTTTTAATTCATCGTAATCGCGGTATTAGACATCGTGAATGCGGAATTATAAAATTTAACACATCGTGATCGCGGGATGAGATATCGCGCTCGCATATAAATGTTCAACCCGAAAAATAAACTTCACCTTGTCATTTCATCAAACACGTTATGAGAAACCTTTCCTCGTGTGTTTTTAACACGAAATGCAACGCCCTAACACCCAAATTTTAGTTAACACCCAGTACACATTATTAATCAAGAGCACTGCTCCATAAAATTAAGTTTTCAACACCAATCATGATAAAAAACTAAGGGTCAGAATCAACCCTTTTACAACTAACTCACCAATTTCAAGCATTGATCAAGAGAGGAGGGAGAAACTATACCTTATGTCACGACCAAAAGTATACACTGGGGTAACATGGCGCATAGGAATCTGAGATACCCTACACAAGCTACATAGAATACATCATACAAGATTAAAAAAAATAAAGAATTCAAAGTCATAGTCTTATATCATAAAAGAGTTTTGACATAGCGGAAGTCTATCATAAGTCTCAATAAGCCATACACTACATCATCAGGAAAATGATTAGCACATAACCCATATATCACATAAAATCTAAAAACTAATGAAAAGCATGAATGAGTAAATGTATCTTGGTCCTCGAAACATGAGCACTCACCAAAATCTTGCAATCCGAAAGAATCACTAGCCACAAGAGTGAGGGGTAGGAGCACTGAACCCTACATTAATGTGACAATGTAGGCACAACTATGCATTAGTACATGTAATGAACTAAGTGTGGGGCAAGAGACATAAATAGACATGGTAATATGAATGGCTTAAAACATGTAAGGCATCACTAATATTTGAACATTTAAAAGCTTAAATAAGCAATGGCATGTAAATCATAAAACATGGTTTATACATTGAAATTAAAAGACATAAGAAAAGCTTTGAAGAAACATAATCATTTTTGTGGGATATTAGCTTTACCCTACAATAAGACCATAAGAGTTATATCATGTAATCTTGTATATCCCTCATACCAAAAGAAGGGGATTCTACTTGCCAAGGTAAAATTCGTATATATCATCTTTTGCTAAAGTGGATCCACTAGCTAGGTATTTCAAAACAATCCTACGGGAGCACGTAATTTGGGACTAAAGGTTACTACTAGAGACTACCCTATTTGATCCTCCACATCAAACCTCTCTCGGTGCTAAGTCAAAATCCCAACGGAATAGATAAAAGTCAAATATCATTATAACATAGGAAAGAAAATGATCAATACCAATCCACATTGTTAAAATCAAAGCATAGACTAGCTCCTTAAATTGCAATTCAACATAGGTGAGAAAAGCTTTCACTAATGTGAATTCATATGTGAGAAATACCTTAAGACAATCCTACGGGGGCATGTAGTTAGGGACTAGAGGTTGCTACTAGAGACTACCTCAAACCCTGTCGATGCTAAGTCTAAATCATAATGCAATAGATAAAAGTCAAATATCATTATAACATAGGAAAGAAAATGATCAATACCAATCCACATTGTTAAAATCAAAGCATAGACTAGCTCCTTAAATTGCAATTCAACATAGGTGAGAAAAGCTTTCACTAATGTGAATTCATATGTGAGAAATACCTTTCACAATCATGATCATATTCGTATGTGAGTAAACCTTTTACAATAATATTGTTATTTTCTTCTAAAAGCACCCTATCAACATAAACATCATTTTCATAAGACATACATAATTCTTCAAAATTCATAGTTCATGGGTTCATAGGTTCATCATAGATTCATAGTTGAAAATCATAAATTAGGCATGGATCAATATAATTTCAACTAAATATCAAGTATTAACATTGAATCATGCATTAGAATAATTAATCCATAATAAAATTCATAATCGGAAGAAAACCCATATAGAACTAGGAAGAACCCTAACTTGTTCAACTTAATTTGAAATTGAGAAACTAGAAACTTTGGGGACCCCATAGAGGAATGGACTCCAAGGGAAAATATCCACATACCTTGCTACTCAAAGTATATTAGGCGTAACAAAGTCTGAGATGTTCCAATATCTCCTCCTTGGTCTTTGAGTATCAAGGTATATGGGTATTCACCCATGGAGTCCATTCCTCCATTGGGTCCCCAAAGTTTCCAATTTCTCAATTTCAAATTCAATTGAACAAGTAAGGGTTCTTCCTAGTTCTATATGGGTTTTATTCCAATTATGATTTTTATTATGGATTAAGTCTTCTAAGGCATGATTCAATGTTAATACATGATCTTTAGTTGAAACTATACACTCATGCCTAATTTATGAATTTCAACTATGAATCTGTGATGAACCTATGAACCTATGAACTATGAATTTTGAAGAATTATGCATGTGTTATGAAAATGATGTTTATGATGATAGGGTGCTTTTAGATGAAAGTATCAATGTTATTGTTAAAGGTGTTTTCACATATGAATATGATCATTATTGTGGAAGGTATTTTTCACATAAGAATTGGAGAAAGGTTATCTCACCTACGTTGAATTCCATTTTAAAGAGCTACTCTATGTTTTGATTTTAAAGATGTGGATTGGTATTGATCATTTCATTTACTAAGTTATAATGATATTTGACTTTTATCTATTCCGTTGGGATTTAGACTTAGCACCGATAGGGTTTTGAGGTGGAGGCTCAAATAGGTTGGTCTCTAGTAGCAACCTCTAGTCCCAAGCTATGTGCCCCCATAGGATTGTCTTAAAAGACCCAGCTACTGGATCCACTTTAGCAAAAGATGATATGTACGGATTTTACCTTGTCAATTAGAATCCCCTTCTTTTGGTATATGGGATATACTAGATTCCATGATATAGCACCCATGGTCTTATTATCGGTTAAATCTAATATCCCACAAAAATGACTATGTTTCTCTAACGTTTTTCTTATGTCTCATAATTTCAATGTATTGACCATTTTTTATGATTTACAATCTATTGCTTCTTTAAGATTTTAAATGTTCAAATATTGGTCATGCCTTACAAGTTTTAAGCTTTTCATGTTACCATGTCTATTTTGTATATTTCTTATACTTAGTACATTCCATGTACTAATGCATACTTGTACCTACATTATCTCATTAATTTAGGGTTTGACGCTCCTGTCACTTTCATGGCTAGTGATTATTTCAGATTGAAGGAGTTTGGTGAGTCCTCATATTTTTGTGGATCGAGATGCATGTACTCATTCATGTTTTTCATTAGTTTTTATACTTGTAAGTGATGTATGGGTTACGTCCCAATCGCTCTCCTTATGATGTAATAGATGGATTATTGAAACTTATTATAGACTTCCGCTATGTCAAAACTCTTATATGATATAAGACCCTTTTGAATTATTTATTTCTTTTGTATTGGATGATGTATTCTAGGGGGAACTTGTAGGGCCTCTCGGGGTCATATATGTCATTTTACGCCTAGGGTATACTTTAGATCGTGAAAAACTTGGTATTTAGAATACAAAGTTTAAAAAGGTCCTAGGATGTCTCATCAGACACGTCACGTAGAGTCGTGTTCATAAGTGTGAAGTGCGCCACATTTATGAATAGGAAGCTATATGAAGTTTAGGAAATTCCACTTTTTTCATCAATCTAAATTTGTGCGATAGAGTTTAACTATATATGTCTCTCTCCTAATTATCGTTATCTGATGCTTTTCAGGATATGGCCCCTTGAAGAGCATACGTTAGGAGGAATGTGAATGAGAATGTGAAACGAGAAGCTCTTCAAGTTTTAGCCGACCCTTTGGCTAAACAAGTGACTAATGCAGATTTTTGAGCTACGTTTCTAGTATTAGCCCAAGGCATGACGGCTCAATCCAATAGGGAGGTTGTGGTCCCCATGAACCTAAATGTGGGTACAGTGCAACTAGAGTAAGGGACTTCACTATAATGAATCCTCCGTAGTTTTATGGTTCCAAGGTTTAGGAAGATCCTCAAGTTTTCATTGATAAGGCATACAAGGTTTTTATGATCATGGGAGTAACTGCGGTGGAAAAGGCAGAGTGGCCACTTTTCAACTTAAGAGTGTTTCTTAACTTTGGTTCAATAGAAGGAAGAGAGAGGGGTTGATGCGGGTTCTCTTGATTGGGAAAAATTTAAGGTTATTTTCCTTGATAGGTTCTTTTCCCTTGAGATGAGGGAGGAAAAGGTGCTTGAATTCATTAACCTTCGTCAAGGTAATATAAGTGTCACTACATCAAAAATGATCTTTAGAGAAAATTAATTAACGGCAATAGCTTAATTGCCACTAAATATGTACTTTTAGCGATAATTAGCACTCTTTGTATATGTCCCTAAAGACTATAGCGACATTGGATCCAATGGAAATTAACTAATGTCGGTAAAGGCTTTAATACTCTTTGTAAATGTGTATATTTATTGCCACTAAAAGGTTTTTTTGTTGTAGTGTGTAAAGGAGTATGCCTTGAAGTTCACACAGTTGTCTAGATATGCTCCTACTATTGTTGCCGATCCTAGGGCAAAGAAGAGCAAGTTTGTTTCTAAAGTGTTCGAAATAGTGGTTAAGGAATGTTGTACCACCATGATAATTAAGAAAATGAACATTTATCATCTAATGATTCATGCTCAACAAATTGAAGAGGAAAAGCTTAAGGAAAGGTCTAGAGAGGTGAAGAGGGCAAGACCAGTGATGGTGACTTTGCACATTCGAGGTTCTATGGACTTAGTTGTTCTAGGTTCAAATAAAGGTTTTCTAATCAAGGTCACTCCAATGCTTTGGCTCCTAAGTTCAACAACGAAAGAGTGTGTAACCCTAAGCCTCAAGGAGGAAATGGTGTTGTAAATGGATCTTTAGTTCCTGCATGCAAAAAGTGTGGCAAGAGTCATCAGGGACGGTACTTGATAGGCACGAATAATTGTTTTGGTTGTGACAAAAGTGGACACCGCTTGAGAGATTTTCCATCTAGAATTGACAAGGAAAAAATTGGTAGCCATGTTGTGCCTAGTTGTTCTGGTTTGGGTTCTCCAATACAAAACTGATTCTATGCCTAATTTATAAATTTTAACTATGAACCTATGAACTATGAATTTTGAAGAATTATGCATGTGTTATGAAAATGATGTTTATGATGATAGGGTGTTTTTAGATAAAAGTATCAATGTTATTGTGAAAGGTTTTCTCACATATGAATATGATCATGATTGTGAAAGGTATTTCTCACATAAGGATTCATATTGGGGAAAGGTTATCTCACCTATATTGAATTGGAATTCAAAGAGCTATTGTATGTTTTAAGTTAAAGATGTGGATTGGTATTGATCATTAACTTTACTATATTATAATGATATTTGACTTTTATCTATTCCGTTGGATTTTAGACTTAGCACCGAGAGGACTTTGAGGTGGAGGCTCAAATAGGCTAGTCTCTAGTAACAACCTCTAGTCCCAAACTATCTTAAAAGATGCCACTAGTGGATCCACTTTAGCAAAAGATGATATGTACAGATTTTACCTTGGCAAGTAGAAATCCCTTCTTTCGGTATGAGAGATATACCGGACTCCATGATATAGCTCTCATGGTCTTATTGTTGGTTAAAGTTAATATACCAAAAAAAAGACTATGTTTCTCTAAAACTTTTCTTATGTCTGTTAATTTCAACGTATTGACCATGTTTCATGATTTACATGCCATTGCTCTTTAAGATTTTTAAATGTTCAAATATTCGTCATATCTTACAAGTTTTAAGCCTTTCATGGTACCATATCTATTTTGTATGTTGCCCATACTTAGTACATTCCATATGCTAATGCATACTTATGCATACATTGTTTAACTGATGTAGGGTCCGATGATCTTTCTCCTCCGACTCGTGGCTATTAGATTGCTTTGTGAAGACTTGGTGAGTCCTCATATTCTGAGGATCATGTTATTTATACTTTGTTTTCTTATGGTTCAGTTTTTCGATGTTGTATGTGGTGTATGGGTTACATCCCAACCAATCTTGATGTAGTAGAATGGTTTGTCGAGACTACGATTAGATTGTCGCTTTTATGTCAAAATATTTTCTATAGATATGATACTTTTCTTTCTTTTTTCTATTATCTTATTTTGTATGTATGTCAAGTGGCTTGTGTAAGACCTCTCGAAGTCTTATACATCATGTCACGTCTAGGGTGTATGATGAGTCCACGATTTGGACTCATTTAGGGCTTTATTTGGATAGATTTTGTGTCCTCAAATGCTTGTTTTGTGCCAATAACTGATGTTAAGCCTTTGATTTCCAGGTGTTTGGATCAAGGAACAAAGCATGGACACTAACTTGCAAAAAGGAACGAAGCAAGCTGAAAGAGCGAAGAAATGAAGGCTTGGTGGTCTCCGAGTCCCTTTGGCGAGTCACCGAATGGCCATTACCCCGCTTAAAGTTCTAGTGTGCCATGCCCTGAAGGAGAAAATCAATTTGGCGATAGAAGAAGCATTCGGCATGTCGCCGAGTGGTTCCGCGATGCAGTGTTGGATCGCCCAAAGTTACAGAATTTGAGGATGTTGAAGGCCAAAGCAAAAAAGGTGATGGAACTGACCCAAGGGCGGATCGGCGAGCTGATCGGCGAGCCCGACTTCTTGCGCCGAATAGCCCTTCGCAGCATATTTTTGGCGACTATAAATACATTTTAAAGAATTAATCTTATGACCTTTTATCATAATCTTAGTTTCAATTTTTAGAATTTTGAGTTTTGAACTCTTAGTATTGAGAAAAAAACTTTTCCTTAGCTTTGAAGAATTGAAGTTTTCCATTTTTGAGAAATTGGAAGTGGGTCTTTGAGATTCTTCAATTTGGACCTTTGTAAAGACGAAATTAATCTTACCCACTTGATGGAAACACAATTTGATAACGATTTCTATCTTTTTATGATGTCCAGCTAAAACTCCAATTCTTGGGGTGTGATTATGTGATTATGGGTTGATTTAACTTGTGGGTATTAATAATTGTTGGTTTAAATGTTGTTTAAAAGTGATTTCAATCAGTAATTGTGGTTCAACTGAAAGGGTTGTAGTTGCAAATGCAACTCTACCTTCGTGTTTTAGACTTGCTCGATAGAGAGGTTTTAAAACCAAGATTACTGAATTAATGGTCTGTGGGTATTGGGTTGTCATGGGTTCAGCTCGAGAGAGTGAATCCTAAACCCTTTTCCGCACATTCAACTTGAGAGAATGAATGGACTAAAGCGTAGGTTGTTCTTATTTGCATGCTTGTTGGTGTTCGAGAGAAACCAACTTGATTCGGGGTAAATTATTCGACAGAAATTTTATCCCCTCTAAAGTCTAGCTTATTCATTGATTTACAGGTATTCACTAACAGTTGCAATCATCCATTTGTCTATATTAGCATATAATCCAATCACATCCCAAGAACCCGTCTTATTATTTGTTAATTCGTGTTATTTGATGTTGTTGTAGCTCATAGTTAAAACCAAAACCCCTTTATTTGACATTCATGTCACCCATTTATTTGACATTCGTGTTACCCCTTAATTTGGCTTATGTTTTTACTCGTAAATGTCTATTCATAGGCTGATTAAAACATATTCGTACTTTACTTTTGAATCTTAAACACGTACCACTCCCTGTGGGATTCGACCCCAACTCATTTAGTTGGGTTATTATACTGACTAGTGATTGTTGACACTTAGAATTGGATGAAGTGTCCTTGAGACGTTATATCAAAATGTCGCCGCTGCTGGGGAGTGGTGTTTGCTAAGATTCTTTAGTTAAGTTGAAATTTGTTCTTGTTAGTTATAGTCGAATCTACTTACCTTTAGTTTTGGTTTACGTGTTGCTTGTTGAGGAGAGAAATTGAGCATATCTGGTTGCAACGGTGACCCAATGGACCACCCTTCTTTGAAAATGATGAAGCTTAGGGATAACATCCTAAATTTCAGTAAATGGACCACCCTCCTTTGAATGAGATGACAACCTCTCATTCTATATTCATTCAGCTACTAAAGTCCCAAATGGACCAAGTGATGTCTTGTCTCTACCCACAACCCAAAAACGGGTTACCTTGTGACACTGAGGCAAACCCAAGGAATGAAACCTAAGTAGGGACTTGCATCGTGCCGCGACATTAACTAAGGTGCTGCTTGGGAGGCAACCCAAGTTTTATTTGCTTTCTTTATGGAGTTTGAAATAATGGTGTGTTGATTGTGCAGGTTAAAGTGTTAGATGTGATTGAAAAATGCAGGTTGGTGAGCTAAAAGTCCAGTCGGTGACTCACCGAAGAAGTCGGCGAGTCCGACTTAGACCGCCGTTGGACTCAAGGAATTCTAGGGTTTAAGTCTGTAAAACTTGGCGAGCCCAGGAGCAGATTCGCGAATCGCCGACCAAGTCGGCGATCACGATTTTTTCCCCCGTTTGGATCCCCACATTAACTGGTGGTCCTGTAAAACTCGGTGAGGAAAGTGCCCTTTCAGCGTGTCATCGAGTGTGTCGGTGAGCCAAACTTATGTCGCCAAATGGGCGAGAACTGGACGGTTTTTAAAGGCCAATAGTTCAATAGTTCAAATTCTTTCACATTCCCTCACTTTTCAACCTTCCAAACCCACACCCGAAATAGTTTTTCTATATTCTTGTGTTTTTACTGCATTTTGGTCGTCATTTGTGTGTTCGGAGTTGGATTCGTTGCCGCCTAGCTTTACAACTTGTTTATTCGGCTTATAAGGTTGATTTTCCAAACCCTGAATTCTTATTTGGCGATTGTTATTCATTTGCAAATGATCTTTATCTTAGTGATGTGTGTTGGGCCTCTCTGATCGTAATTGTATGCTTGATTGCCTATTTTTATTTGAATATCTTGCTTAAGTTGTCGATATCGTGATTTCCCAAATTTTGCATGCCTTAAAATTGATCAAAATTGTTGGGTGTTTCTTTGTTGATGTTGGGTCTAGTCTAGTGAAGTCTAAGTAACCTGCATTTGTGCTAAATGACGTATTTTACCCAATGATGGAGCGTTTGACGTTATTCCTAAGGGAAAAGTCGTCAAATGGCCAAAATTGGCCAAAGCGGGAGAAGTCTGAGTATCCTGGGGGCATGGGTGTAATGGGTCTTAGCCTAATTGAATGGGTTCATGTTTTGATTTTGTTTTCAGGGGCTGCGAGGTTATATTTGGAAGTTGGGGTTGAAAGTAGGCACGTTGGGCCGTTTGGCGAGCTGGGTCGAGCTCATCGAACCGCTCGGTGGTTCGCCGAAGTTCTCCTTATCGCCTTTAATTTCATGCTTAATTAGAAGTTGGGCTCTATAACTTTCGGTGAGAAGCCTGAGTTCGTCGAGTGCACTCGGTGACTCGCTGAAAGTCCTTCTTGATCGCCTTTTCTGCACCCCTAACCCCTAAAATGCACTATAACTTTCGGTGGGCTAGTCCTTGCTCGCCGAATGCTGTTGGCGATTCACCGAAAGGCCCTTCCCATCGCCAACATGCCATTTGTCTGAGAAAAGTTTGAGCCAATCCTTTCGACGAGCCCGATCTGACTCGCCGAACGGTTCGGTAAGTCTGTCTACAAACTATTTTCTGCAAACTTTGCTTGAGCTGTTCTTAATTCTTTTCGATGTTTTTGCAGATATGGCTAGAACCAACCTTGACATGCCGCCTCGTAAAAGAGCACGGGGTTAACTATAAATGAAGGGGGAGCCAATCATCCCAAGAAGGGAAGAATAGAACCTCCTAAGGGAGGCAAGAGCAAAGGGAAAAGGCCAGCATCTCAGGTTCCGGAGCATGACTCCGATAGTGAGGGCTCCCAAGCTGCATTCTCTGAGCAGGATGACGATCAACCATTACAGTCTCGGCATGCTGAGATCCGTGTTAGATCTCATCCTGATTCAGCCAGAGCCCCATCAACTCCCTCTCCAGCAGATACAGTTCCATGGATGATTGAGAGTGCTATCCTTGCTGCACTGACCCCCTCCGTACTTCTATTGACACTCTCACTGTGAGAGTTGAGTCTTGTGAGAGCAGACAGGAAGAGACTTTTGAGGTTACGACTTTGAAAGATGAGGTTGCGGATCTGAGGAAGGATGTGGACTACTTGAAGTCCACTGACTTCACTTCCCTATTGGAGGCAGCGGATAATGTAGATGCCCCAGAGACTTCTGAGATTCCTCTAACCACCACCGGAGACGCACATAGGGATAGCACAGCAGCTAATGTGTCGGAGGCAGAGACCGATGAGGAGAAGATAGAGGTGAGGTAGAAGAGCATATATGGAGACCTGCCAGATCTAGAGGAAACGATTGTACAGTAGGTTATCCAGACATCGCTGACAGAGACATCTATGGCAGCTCCTAGTGGATCCGATATTGTTGACGTGACTCCGGGCACTGATGCCCAAGATCAGAGTGATGCACCGGGCATTGATGCCCCGATAGATAGAGCGACTGTTTAGAAATGATTTCTCTTTACCTCCCTCTCTGTCTTTCTTTATTGACTTTTGGATATTTTTCTTGCATTTGAGGACAAATTGCTTTTTGTTTGTGATGGGGTGAGGTACTTCCATACCTACCTCTTGTTTTGTTGTCATTTTCTGTATATATATATTGGGTTTTAAGCTATATTTGTGTTTTGACACTGTTTTTGTGGATGTTTGAGCTTGTGGCTCCTTGTTTTAATTGTAAATAATTTCTGGACCCTTCCCAAAAAATCGGTGCCACCTCTTGTGTATTTAATTATGGTTGTTCTTGTGCGAATTCGAGTATCAGTCTTGTTCAATACCGATGACTTGAATAGTGCTCTCAATCTAACAAACATGAATGTGCGGCTACGATAAGGCCAAATGAAGTTGCATAGACAATATGTGAACTTTTTGCATCTCGTTGTGACTAGCCGATATTCGAATGAGTCTCTTGTGATGCTCATTGCACACTAGCAAAAGTGTGGAGTCTTGTTTGACATTTGGTGTCAATGCCTTATGTGATGAGCTTACCGTGAACCATGTATGATGACATCTAGAATTTTCCATGTTGGTTCGGTTGACCAAGTGATGTGAGCTCTTGAAATGATCTTAGGCAACAATTTTAAAAGAGTGAAACAATTTGACATTATACCTCTTTTGTGGCCTACATTGTGAGTATGTGATCTTCGCTTGAGCACCTTTTGAGCCTTAGCCTTTTCTTGGAAGAAACTTGATGAAATTGTGATCTTTCTTTATCCCTTCACCCTTAATCCTCATGGAATGTAGTTCGTTTGAATAGCCAACTTAGACCAAAAGCCTAAGTTAGGGGTGTGGTGAAAAGAGAAAGTAAATCAAGAAATGCAAAGAAGTCCCCTTTGACCCTTGGTTTTGAAAATGATAGAATCCCTCCATACAAAAAAAAAAGAGAAGAAAAAAAATGAATGAAAAAGTTTGAAATAAAGTTGCAAAAAGAAAATGGGATGTCCAAAGTTTCATGGAAGGTGAATAATGGGGTGACTTTGTGAGCATGAATGAGAATGATGAAGAAAGGGAAATAAAGTGTTGTTCATACCACATTTCATGAGGATAGCAGCCAGTGAGCCTAAATGACCATACCTTTACACTCAGCCCCGTTACAAGCCTTGAAAAGACCTTTTTGATCTTGAGTGAGCTGAAACAAGTGTTGATTGGAAAATAAGGGCAAACCTATGGGTGAAGGCATGCATGTGTTCATCTTTGTGAGTGTGAGTGTTGATTGTGATTCCGGAGCTATAAATTGTTGAACCATTGTGTGTGAATATGGAATCATCCTGTGTGAGGGCATTTGAGTACCTTTGTTGAGATTGAACTTGCATTTGAAGCAAGTATGGTGAACTTGAGAATCTTTGATAATGGTAAGTCACAACTTGAATCTTTGAGTGCACAATTAATCCTTGCATGAGTAAGTTGAGTCTTTTTGTGTGCATTCATGATTGAGTCTTGTGTAGCACTATTTGAGACTATCCTTTTTGAACTGTTGAGCTTGAGTTTTACTTGAGAACAAGCAAAGGTTTGAGTTGGGGGTGTTGATGAGTCCACGATTTGGACTCATTTAGGGCTTTATTTGGATAGATTTTGTGTCCTCAAATGCTTGTTTTGTGCTAATAACTGAATGTAAAACCCTTGATTTCCAGGTGTTTGGATCAAGGAACAAAGCATGGAGACTAACTTACAAAAATGAACTAAGCAAGTTGAAAGAGCGAAGAAATGAAGGCTTGGTGATCGCCGAGTCCCTTTAGCGAGTTGTCGAATAGCCATTACATCGCCTAAAGTTTCAATGTGCCAAGCCCTGAAGGAGAAAATCAATTTGGCAATAGAAGAAATATTCGGTGTGTTGCCAAGTGGTTCCGCGATACAGTGTTGGATCACCCAAAGTTACAGAACTTAAGGATTTTAAAGGCCAAAGAAAAAAGGCGATGGCCCTGACCAAAAGGGCGGATCGCCGAGCTAATCGGCGAGCCGAACTTACTACGCCGAATGGCCCTTCGCAACATATTTTTGGCGACTATAAATACATTTTCAAACATTAATCTTAGGACCTTTTATCATAATCTTAGTTTCAATTTTTAGAATTTTGAGTTTTGAACTTTGAGTATTGAGAAAAAAAATTTCCTTACCTTTGAAGAATTGAAGTTTTCCATTTTTGAGAAATTGGAAGTGGCTCTTTGATTCTTCAATTTGAACCTTTGTAAAGACGAAATTAATCTTGCCTTGATGATGGAAACACAATTTGGTAACGATTTCTATCTTTTTATGATGTCTAGCTAAAACCCCAAATTTTGGGGTGTGATTATGGGTTGATTTAGCTTGTGGGTATTGCTAATTGTTGGTTTAAATGTTATTTAAAAGTGATTTCAATCAGTAATTGTGGTTCAACTTAAAGGGTTGTAGTTGCAAATGCAACTCTACCTTCGTGTTTTTGGCTTGCTCGAGACAAAGGTTTTAAAACCAAGATTACTGAATTGATGGTCTGTGGGTATTGGGTTGTCATGGGTTCAGCTCGAGAGAATGAATCCTAAACTCTTTTCCACACATTCAGCTCGAGAGAGTGAATGGACTAAATGGTAGGTTGTTCTTATTTGCATGTTTGTTGGTGTTCGAGAGAAACCAACTTGTTTCGGGGTAAATTGTTCGAGAGAAAGTTTATCCTCTCTAAAGTCTAGCTTATTCACTGATTTACAGCTATTCACTAACAGTTGCAATCACCCATTTGTCTATATTAGCCTATATTCCAATCACATCCCAAGAACTCGTCTCATTATTTGTTAATTCGTGTTATTTGTTGTTGTTGTAGCTGATAGTTAAAACCAAAACTCCTTTATTTGATATTCGTGTCACCCCTTAATTTGAATTATGTTTTTACTCGTAAACATCTATTCCTATGGATGATTAGAACATATTCGTACTTTACTTTTGAATCTTAAACACGTACCACTCCCTGTGGGATTCGACCCCAACTCATTTAGTTAGGTTATAATACTGACTAGCGATCGTTGACACTTAGAATTGGATAAAGTGTCCTTGAGACGTTAAATCAGTGTACTTTGGGTCGTGATGATTTTTCATTTAGCTCAATTTGTTCAGTTTTAGTCAATTGTTTTATTCAGCTATTTTACACATTATATATTCCATGTACTGATATATTCGATGCTACATCATAAAAATGATGCAGATTCAGGTACTCATGATAGCAAATGCATCATTCTGGTCACTTTTATCTAGTTTTAGTATGACTTTCTTATTTTCGAAGGGGTTTAGTTTATCTTGAGTATTAGTAATTAATATATATTGTTAGTAGAGTATTTAAGTTGCTTGGGTTCTTGTTCCGGTGACGTATCTTTAGTATGTTAGAGACTTCATAGACAAGCCAATGTAGTTATAACTTTCAGCACTGTTTTACAAACATATATATATATATATATATTATTCAAATATCGAAATCTTTAAGTAAAGTATTATAGTTTGTTTCTAAAGTTCTTGCAAGCTGATCTTTCAAAAGTTTCTACATATGTTTCATAGCCTTCAGTATAATAGTAATTCAGGTCAAGGCTTTGCTTGGGACTAGCAATGGTTCTGAGAGTTGAGAAATTTCAGGGTGTAGGCTCGGGGCGTGACAATGATGAGGGAGTTAAGGAGGACAAAATTGGGCTCGTTGCCTAAGTGTACACCTCCTTACCCCCAAAGGTTATTGAAGAAAAAAAATGGGCAATCAATTCAAGAAATTTATTGACTTGTTTAGTAAATTATCCATGAATATATCATTGATGGATGCCCTGTTGTAAATATCAGGGTATGTCAAGTTTATGAATGAGTTGCTGAAAAAAGAAAAGGGTTGTTGATATGGACATAGTGGATGTGTCACATCATTGTAGTGACATTATGGAGAGCAATTTGGAACCAAAGAGAGAAGAACTAGGAGCTTTTACCATTTCATGCACTATTCGGGTATAGGTTTAACTAGGCCTTAAGCGACCTTGGGGATAGCATCAATTTGATGCCCCTTGTGATTTTCAAGACGTTGGATTTAGGATCTCCTAGTATCAATTTTCATCTTTTGGTGTAGATTGGTTTGTTTCAGTTTGGTTGGTTATGATGACCTTTTCCATTTAAACCAAATAGTTCTAGTGATTGTAATTCTCATGTTAGTTCAGGGTTAAGCTCGAAAAAATATTTAGTGTGAAATATTGATCAGTCACACCTCAGTTAGGGCATGAGAACATAAGTGGGTGACATAATTATAATATGCATAAGTGGATTCAGACTTGAACTTTATAGATTTGAATTTTAAATATTATCATAATTCATTTAATTTACAATATTTGAAATAAATTATTTGTAATTGATATGCTCGAAATACACCTCTCAATGAAGTATAAAGCGATCGTTGTTTAAACCCTTGGAGAAAGTAAAATTTGAAACATTCGATTTTTTCATTACTTACTAACTAAGACTTTGATTGTTATAAGTAAGAATGCAAAACTAAGGTTGTGGATTCTCATGTTTAGGTCATCAAAATAATCTAGTTGCTCTTACGAAACTTTAGTTTAGTAATCTTAGAAGTAAAAAATCAACTTTATTTGGTACAACTAGAGTTATTCTAGTTCATCTAGAATATATCGCCCTAAGTCCACATGGAACTTGAATGTTACTTTAACAATTGTTAACACATGTCTTTAGTAGATTATCACTATTAAGTCTCAAATTCTTACATTGAACACAAGTCCCAATTCGGTATGTTTAGTTATTTTTCCTAATCTTAACTAACTTTCCAAGAAAGTAAAGAATATAGGAAGATTCTAATGTAGGCCTTCATTAAAATGAATGAAAGAAATAATCATACCTTAAGAATTACTATCTATGAAACTATTTCATTGTTAGTTCTTTTTTGGGCTCCACTAGTTGTCTGGTTAGTTACCCATAGAAAGTGCAAAGACTAAATTATAAATAAAAATACCTATGTTTACAATGATCAAGAAGAAGAATCAAAAACCAAAAGATTAACTTCAATAATCATAAAGAATAAATGAAATCACAAGTGTATTGTTCTTTGTCCCAAAACACTCAAAAAACTTTAATAACCCAAAGAAATCAATATTCAAGAACTCCTAATAGAATTCTAAAACTAGATATTTATAGTTTCTAAAAATATCAAATCAAATTAGAAATAAATTTGTCTTCGCACCACTGCGGCGCCGCATTCTTTGTTGTGGTTGCAACAACTTGGTTGTATCGGGTAGTACGGTGATTTTGTTGTGTCAAACTTGCATTGAGTAATAGGTGATATGCGGGCTTGCGGCCGCAACCCTTCATCGTATAACTAACTTTTTCAGGAACCATTTTGCCTCGAGTTGCAGTCTCTGAACTGGTGATGTGGCGTCAAATGTGGTCATGTGACCGCATCACTTCGTCTGCATCAACATCAATTTCTATAAACAAACTGGTTACTTTGTTTCACCTTAGACACTTGTAAATTATAAAAGGAAAAAGACATAAATTTCCCTCTTAACTTATCTCGAAAAGTCACTTACACGCTTAAACTATCATGGTGATCTATTACACACCTTACTATTCAAAAGTGAACTTATTTACCCCTTAAAACTGACGCAACACAAAAATAAAAACTAAATGTATCAGTAAGAAATTAAAGTTCAAAAATAGTGAAAGTTCATTGATATTGATAATGGTGATGATGATATTTGGTGGTGGATGGCGAAGAAGAAAAATAATTGAAGGTTATATAACAGTGGTGAAGAACAAAGAATCAGTGGTGAATAAGGTGGATGAACATAATTATTTCGGTGAGATGAGAGATGGAGTGGGTGAGATTTAGTTATGAAGAAGGTACAATTATTAAAGAATTTTAATAATTAATTAGTATAAAATATAGTTAATAAAAGAAAATTTAAACAAAATAAAAAGGATATAAAAAATTATAATTTCTAACATGGCGTTGACGTAGCATTGATGTGGCGGAGAGTGTAATACACCACATCCTATTAGAGTGGTGTTATACGTCTCAAGGTAGTATTAAATTAATTTTTAAATAGTAAATATGTGTAATAGGTTGTCATGATAGTTTAAACGTGTAACTGCTTTTTCAGGGCAAGTTTAATGGGAAATTTATGTTTGTTTCCATTATGAAAACTTGCCTTTTGGGGTTAAAACCACCATAATTATCACCTTTTTTTCTTTTTGAAAACGCATAATAATGTAAACTTTAGGACTAGATAGGTAGGAAGATTACTCACTTATCAATACTTAATTAGTAATTCTTTTTACATGTATATATTGTGTTGGGGTAAAGCTATTTTCAGTTGAATGAAATTTTGAAGAATTATAATTATATATGCATCACCTCAGGTTCACAACATTAATTGCAAGTTGGAGACTAATAAGTAGTCCCCACCATGAAGTACTCCTAGGCAAAAAAGTATGAGAATGATCACCTAAACGATCCAAACAAGATATCCCCTTTCCTTAGATCTCACTACCTCAGTGCATATATGTTATCTTTTTGCATGTGTTGTGTCCTCAAAAATCAATCAAATATCAATTTAAGTACAACCCATCTCCTAATTATGTTCCTCTCCACCAACTACTTTTATTTCTTCTTTTCACAGATCCCAACAATCCCTCCCCACCTCCACACCCTGCCTTGCTTGGTAATTTTTAGTTAAAGTTGTACGCATAATGACTATTTAAAGTTGAATTTCAATAAAAATTATCTTTCCATTTCAATTTGTTTCACCTATTTTGACTTGACATGATGTTTAAAAGAGTAGAGAAATTTTTTTATATTATGGTCTAACATTAAGTAGGCGTTGTGATTTTATTTCTTATTTTCAAATACAAAAATTAACATACAAGTTTCTATTATGTAAAAGAAAAACTATCATTTTATATCTACAAATCATTTATTTCATATGTACATAAAATTTATAGTTGATAAATTTACTTTTATCAGCCTTTAAATTATTTATATCGGATATAACTATTACTCACCATCATAAATATTATTTCTATACACAAAGCTATCTCATTTTCGTCACATGTCTCTTTAGTTATTCTTTACAAAAATGTTATTTTTATTGGTAGATATAAATATTGATCATGTTCAATTTTACTTTTTATTATTTATATTTCATTTCCTTCTCATTCTCAACTTTTACATCATGTGATTCCATGCAAATTTTCGTATTATATATTTTATTTCTTTAGTATAATTTTGCTAGTATTCTAATTTTTTAAATTAAAGTAGAATCTAAGGTTATGGACGTATGTTTTTTTCTTTTCTTTTCTTTTAAATCACATTTATGTATGTTATGTTGAAATTTGACATAAGAGTATTATGTTAATTTTTTTGTTTGAGTTTAGAACTTATGTTATATTTTCAATTTCATTTGTTTTAGGAGTATTGACTCAATATTTTATATTGTGCTTTTTTTTTCACGTGATATATTTTATACCATAATATTAAAAAATATTTTGATACATTTTACATATCTTTATTTCAGATCATAAGATTCAAAAATATTTTTGTACTTTATTAAATCTTGTGTCAAATTAAAATCAGACAAACAAATAAAAATGGACGGCATAAATTTTTTTGGTTGAGGATTATCTAAATCTCACAACTGTAATAATAAAAGGATAATTATAATATGTTTTTCCCAACATCATAATGATGATATAAATCATAACATCTCCAATTAAATAAGTTCATGGTTTGTCTCCAGTAAATTCGAAAGAACCTTTAATATATGGATTTTGGATAAATTAGTTAGTATATTTTAAATAAAACTTAAATTACAAATTAATACAAGGTTTGTGTCAAAATAATTAGGTACAGATTCAAATATTGGTGGCTCCCCTTATTGTTCTCATAATTTTTTATTTATGCTTGTAATCAATAATGTGTATTAACTTTTGGTATTTGTGTCATTTATAATCTTTTTTCCCTAAACATTGTCATGTAAAATAGTAAAAGGTGATAAGACTCTGTTTTCATGTCCTCAGACAGCTATAACCCACCCTCTCCTCTAAAATTAATGAAAGGACCTAACCACCCATCACTCCATGTTTTAATTTTTGGTTGTTGAATCTCAAATTCTCTAAAATATTGAGAAGATATATATATTTATTTATATCAAGATGCACCCTTCAACAAAACAAGATTAATGACTTCACCAATAATTCATATAATCAAATAGAATTTAGAAACCAACCTCCTTGAGCTATAGGAGGTGCAGAAGCAAACACTGGGATTTCAATTTTATAATTTCTGAATTTTATAATAATAATAATTGAATTTTAAATTTAATATTTATACATGTTTAATATATTTATTAATATTAAAGGGGAAAAGGGTAAAAAAATGCCCTTAAACTATGTGAAAGGAATAAACATGCTTTTCATTTATAGTTTGGCTCAAAAATGCCCTTACCGTCAATACTTTGACTCAAAAATGCCCTTGCAGTCAATACTTTGGTTTAGAAATGCCCCTATAGTTACAAAATGGGTCAAAAATGCCCTTTTTCGAATAAATATATTATTTTTTTCTTTTTAAACACATCTTCTTCCTAATTAAAATATTATTAAAGAACACTATTCTTATTTTCTTTCTTCTAAAAATCACTTTAACAAATAAAAATATAGGAAATATTTTTGTTTCTTCTTAATCTCATTTTATTAATTAAAATAGAATAACTTCATATACCCTTTCAACAGATAATATATGTCATATATATAAGATCATAGTATATCCATCACTAATTTATATTTATATAATGATATAAAAAATAATGATAATAAAATAAGAAATATTTTCATTTTTTTTCTTTTTTCTGAATTGAAGTAAGATAAACATTTGCTAATTTTAAAAAAAAACATTAATTGAAAAAAAATGTGTCAAAAATAAAATAATAATATATTTATTTGGAATATGAGCATTTTTGACCCATTAAATAATCATAAAGACAATTTTTTACCAAAGTATTGACGGCAAGGACATTTTTGGATCAAACTACAAACGGAGGACATTTTTGTTCATTTCGTATAGTTTAAAGGCATCTTTGAACCAAAGTATTGCGGTAAGGACATTTTTTAGCCAAAATATTATTGAAGAACATTTTTATTCCTTTCACATAGTTTAAGAATATTTTTTACCTTTATTTAAATAAAATTTACTAAATTCAACTATATCCGCATGTGAGCTATTAGCTCAGACTACTCAGGAGGTGATGGACATGACACTAGTCTTTTCGTCACCTTTCTAATAATTGTTTGAATGACTGGACTGCTTCACTTAAAAGGAAAGTCATATCAACTTTATGCTTAACTACTCCTAACCAAAGTTCATTATCTTATTTCTAGTACTAATATATAGATGTCTTTTAGACCATGTAAATCGATAGCTTCTTTTTTTTTTTTTACTAAATCAAGCACATTATACAACCCTTTGAACCTAATCCAGTTCTCCAATGGAGAAAATTATCAAAAATGGTCCTTTTAATGTATTAGAGATTGGACTGTTTTAATCATTTATATATACACCAGAGAGTAATGGTTCATGTCAGCACAGGTCCAATATTGTTAAATATTAGATAAAATTATTTATATACATATCTTTATTTTCCATGATTTTCATTATTCCCAACCATTTCAAAATATTTTCAAATTCACTTATTTTACTTCCAAAATCAAACTTTTGAATGCATAACCTTACACTCACAAAACTGTTTCTCTTCCTTAATTTACTCCATCAATCTCTCCCTATTTTCACTCCCACAATCTTATCAGTTAATTCCTTCCTTACAATTTGAAATTCAAAATCATTTTCCCTCCAGTCAAATCAATTTCAACTTCTTCAATAGATAGTTTTCGTCTTCCTTGTTTCTCTCCATTCATCCTTGTTTTTTTTTCATCGTCAATTTACTGATACTTATGAACGATGCTTCTTCTTTTAGTATTAGGATTACCCAATTAGTTTCAACTGCTCAAGATATTGTATGTCGTGTCTTTGATTCTAACGATGAAGATTAGATCTAAACGAAGAAACGTTCTATGAATCTTGAGTTGGAGAAGGCAAAATCGAAGAAGGATGCATCTTCACGCTCATATTTACCAAAGTTACAGATTCTCAATGTATCTTATTTATTTTGTTTCTTAAATTAACATTTGGGTATGAAATTTCTGATACATCATGTATATATTTATTACATTGATACGTAACCCTAATATTAGGCTTTGTTAGTGGTATGAAATTTCTGATACATCAATGCTACAATAGATTACGTTTTATTCAATGTATCATGTATATATTTATTACATTGATAAATAACCCTAATATTGCTGAATATTCGACTAGTGGGTTTCATGTTTAATACTTATGTACTTGATACATAAGTAATGTCTGATATATCATTTACAATATATCAAGTTCTATAATATATCTTCAATATTTTTAAATTTTAAAAGGATAAAGATAGTAATAAATCAATTTTTTTGTTGTGTATCAACATTACCCAATAATAATCTTGGTACGTGAACCATAACTTATATGTATTAATGACTAATGTGTATCACATGTATCTGATACACATTAATGGCCAAGATATATTTATACAATTTTTTGATAAATACTCATTCTTTGGCAATGATAAATTCATACAAACTAACACTACATGTATAAGCTGATACTTAATATTTATCACAAAATAATGTTTCGATATAAAATCAAAAACTTTACATGCAATCTTTACTTCTCTAATGTGTAACATCTCGCAATTTGAAATAACTAGGAAGAAGCTTATAATTGGAAATAGTCATTTTTGGAAAGAATTAAAAATCTGGAAATTTGTCAAGGAAAAGTTGAGTTTTGGTCAACTTCAAACAGCCATAATTCCTAGCTCAGGATGATTTAGGTGTACTTCCAGATATGGTTGCAAAGCTCTTGGAAGGATCTTTCTAACGCCGCCAAGTTTGCGGAAATTCGCTTTCGTATGAGTGAGTTATGCCCTTTGGAAGTTGGGCTGTTAGAATAAGGTAAGTCCAATCCGGATTTTTAAAGGGTAGTTTGGTCTTTTCCTTACCCTTTTATTTCAATTCGGTTTTTTGTAATTAATTAGGGGCCTAAGCTGAATTAGATCAGTTTATGCTTTTGGAAGAAGGGTTAGGGTTTCACTACTAAAAAATTGTCAAAAAAAGACGGCCAAAAAGCAACGGACTGCGTCGCTTTTTTGGTCAAAATTGACGGAAAAGCGACGCAGTCACTTTCGTCGCCTTTTAGCTCGACGCTTTTCAAAAAGCGAAGGACTACGTCGCTAAAAAGCGACGGACAACGTCGTTTTTAAAAAAGCGACGGACTGTGTCGCTAAAAAGCGACGGACTGTGTCGCTAAAAAAGCGACGGACTGCGTCGCTAAAAAAGCGGCGGACTGAGTCGCTTTTAGAGACGGACTGCGTCTCTTTTAGCGACGGACTAAGTTGCTTTTTTACTTCTTTTTTTGAATTTGTTTTAAAAAAGCGACGGACTGCATCGCTTTATTTTAATTCTAATTTTTTTTAATTTATAAAGAGAGACGCAGTCCGTCGCTTTTCTGGAAATTTATTTTTTGACAATCCCAGAAAAGCAACGGACTGCGTTGCTTTAGAGACGGACTGAGTCTCTCTTAGCGACAGACTGAGTCGCTTTTTTACTATTTTTTTTTGAATTTTTTTTAAAAAAGCGACGGACTTATCGGTTTATTTTAATTTTCATTTTTTTTAGTTTCTAAAGGGCGACGCAGTCCGTCGCTTTTCTGGAAATTCTATTTTTAAAAAC
>NW_006239174.1:612270-612356 GCF_000226075.1 Solanum tuberosum | reverse complement strand
TCTGAACACCGTCAAGTGCCTCAGCTTGACGTGACAATCCAATACCTTCTAAGACTGACTGAAGGCGTCTAACATCGTTGCGAGAG
>NW_006239174.1:610476-610569 GCF_000226075.1 Solanum tuberosum | reverse complement strand
CCCAAGCCTCATGGCAGATAACTGAGGAGATGTACCTATGGGAGATGGATTACCTTCCGATAAGGGTCGTGCTCGACGAATAGCCTGTAAAGG
>NW_006239174.1:610222-610376 GCF_000226075.1 Solanum tuberosum | reverse complement strand
GTCACTTTTTTGGAGCGACGCTGTCCGTCGCTTTTTCCTCCGTCGTTTTTTAGTAGTTCTTTAGTAGTGTTTTGAGAGAAGAGAAAAAAAGAGCAGAAAGAAGAAGAATTGCCAAGATTGTCGAAGTTTAACTTGTGGAATTCGTCGGGGGGGA
>NW_006239174.1:608711-610194 GCF_000226075.1 Solanum tuberosum | reverse complement strand
TTGGGTTAGTTCACCCACACGCCAATCATGATTCAATTCAGCGAAATATGTTTGATTTGAAAGTAAATTCCTTGAGTTCTTGATTATATTCGTTTGAATTCTTGTGGGTTGAGTTGTTGGAGTTTTCTTGAGATTGATTCATGTTTTAGTTGAGTTTTTCGAGTAGAATCTGATGTATAATGGAGGTATAAGTGATTCAAAGTGTTTGGCAAAAGAACCATTGAGGTTTAGAGTAGAAAAATGGAGAAGAAAAATTCGTCAAAAACCTGGGGAAGGGGGTGGGGCGTCACGCCAGCCAGCGCGCCCAAAAAGGGGCTCTGAAGTTCACCCCTTGGGGCGACGCGCCAGCCAGCGCGCCCCAGCTGGTCCTCTGAAGTTTGAGGACTGGCACCCTGCGCCTCTCAGAGTGCCAGGGACGCCAGTTCTCCCCATTCGTTCCCCACCTTTTCGTACTTGTTCCTTAGCAATGTACCTATGTTTCTTAGTTGATTCCAACACTCTAAGGTACATCTAAACATCATGAAATCATCCATAAACACGAGATCATGAACCTTGAATCCATAATCCAATTCAAGGAAAGTTAGGATCAAAGTCAAGAATCAAGTTAAGGGATGTCCTTCAAAGTTTTCAAAAGTCTTTTATAAACGTTTTAACTTTGTTTTAAGACTTAAAGTTCAAGTTAAGCAAAGAGTAAAGAGTCGAAGTTCATTTCTTCAAAAGTATACGGGGACTAAGTATTCCCAAAGAGATTTAAAATGTTTTCACATTTAAGTAAGAAAGGAAACTGAGATTTTCAAAGAGCCTTCAGGCTAGTTTTCAGAAAAAGAGAAATAGCTTTCTAAATGAAGCGAGCAGGGAAACTGAGATTTCCAAGATAGCCTTTGAGCTAAAGTTTTTGACCACTAATCTCAAATCACAGAAGAAGTATGTTTTTAAACATAAAGAACTAAGTATATTTTTGGGAGTAGTATTGAGCACCGATATAGGGATGCGAGTTCATATTAACTCAAGTCTCCATAAACCATGTAGCCATCATGGGTAGAAAAGGGTCATACTTTTTAGATGAATCTTTTTCGCATAGACTAGTGGATCCACTTAGTGAGTTAGCTTCCTATATCATGGCAAGGTCTAGATGGGCCTCAGCAGCGTGAGGTAAAGCGTTGTATCATCACTATAGTTCTTAAGTGATGGTTGTCGGTTAGAGAAACTCCCACAGCAGTAGTAGCATGGTTCCTCAAGGGGTTCTGCTTAGTGTGAATGGGGGTATGGGACTTCATTCATGCATTGCACTAATAGACTTTGAGAGGGAGCATGGTTTGTCTTTTTATGGTATTATGATTATGAATTGACAACATGTTTTCAACAGTTTTCTTTATATTGCGCTTGTTTTAAACTGCTTTATAATGAAATAAGTTTATTTAAGTATTCAGGAGTTGAAAAGTGCCAAGGTAAGTGTTTCTTTCATAATCTTTTTCGAGCCTAA
>NW_006239174.1:605357-607618 GCF_000226075.1 Solanum tuberosum | reverse complement strand
ATCTCAGTTGTTTAGAGGCTTCATAGACAGATGGACAGTCAGTTAGTTAATTCAGTTGTCTTTACTTTTTATTTCATATGTTAAAGACTTGAGTTTGCCTTAATGGCCAGTTGAATGTTCCTTTATAACATTCTAGTTACTTCTTAAATGGGTATATGATGAGTTAGTCTTCCGCTGAGTTAGTAAGCCAGGCCAAGGGTTCGCTTGAGGCCAGCAATGGTCTTCGAGTGCCGGCCACGTCCAGGGTGTAGGCTCGGGGTGTGACATAATGTATCTGGCGAATTGTGGTACTTAGCAATTTACTAATATTTAAGGAATAATAATGTATCATGAGTAATATATCCATAAAAAAACAAATTGAAAAAACTTTGGTCGTGATCCATTCATACAAATTAGCACTACGTGTATTTGATATGTAATAACTATCACATGGTAATGTATCGATCTAAAATCAATCACCTTATGGGCAACCTTTACTACTTTAATGTATCAGGGAGGATTACAGTACTTAACAATTTACTAAAAAAAATTAAAAAGCAATGTATCATGAGTAATATATTTATCTCGAGATCATAGATAAAAAAATTGACTACACAACATCTCTCCAACCTTTTTGTGTGTTGTATCAATGAATACTAGATATATTGCAAATTCTGGCTCATGTTTCTTCACCTTCTAGTACAAACTAACAAAGATATTCATGATGTATCTTCTCAAAATTTTCAACAATTTTGAATCAAAATTGAAAGGATCTTCGATTAACTGAGACAAGAATTTTGAATTTCAATTTTTTTTTGACAATTTTAAATAAAAATTGAGAGGATCTTCAATGAGTTCCCTTCTACGATGTATGGTCACATCTACATACTCTTTCTTTGTATACTGGTACTTTCATATGTAGCTATAACATTAGTGTTTTTGGTCGCTAAGTCTATCAGAATTGCATTTACATTTGCATATCATCTTCAGAGTTCAGTTGAAAGCATGTCTCCATCAGACTAATCAGCAAATTTATCGAACCACTATTGTTTTCACTATCCGCGA
The DNA here is from genome assembly GCF_000226075.1 of Solanum tuberosum. Lineage (NCBI taxonomy): Eukaryota > Viridiplantae > Streptophyta > Magnoliopsida > Solanales > Solanaceae > Solanum > Solanum tuberosum. The sequence continues at coordinate 606,574 of NW_006239174.1, read as the reverse complement.
TTGATCCTTTTCGCAATTCTTCTACAATTTCAAGATTAGGCCTTTTCCTTTTTGACAATACTACTTTGGAACTATGATTATCTTGAAGATCAAAGATATACAAATGAAATCGTTTCTCCAACAACAATTTCATCACTTTTATAACCTTCCTGACTCACCTCGCTTACCTAAATTCCTCAACAAAATCAATATATTCATCTTGTATCAACCACTATGGTTGAGTTATTTGGAGTTTTTCATGATTTTCGATTGATGGAGAGGATGAAAACTTGAATTTTGAATTTTCTGAATCTGTTATAGATTGAAATGATTTGATATCAATCAGTTTTGCGTGAATCGGGGAAATTAAAATCATTTTTACATTAATATTTCATATTAAGCGCAACAGACATATATATAATGTAGCACAATTAATGTATTGGGACATCCAGTTATGTATCTGGCTGATATTTTAAGGGATTTTTGTAAAATAAAAAGGAGCAGGGATATGATGTAATTTAGGTCTTATATTATGGAATTTATGTAAGTTATACTAAATATTATTCTTTCTTTTTAATTGTTTTCACATGAAATTGGAGAAAAGATATTTGATGGATCGAAGGGAGTGTTCGGTATGTAACTGTTAATTTTTCTATATTTGATCGGTTAAAATCTTTGCAAAATATTTGCTCTAGAAAATAAGCTTTTTTGTTCTTTTGAAATGAGGAAATAATTTCTATAGTAGATGTATGAAAAACAAGTTACACATATGGTATTCTACATTGATAATGTCTTCCTCATTTTCAACACATAATATGGAGCTCCCCATCTTCATCCACACCACCACACACACCCCTACTCTCTACTCCACCTCTCACAGTATTTGTCTAAATTATATAGAAATGCTTTTAGGGTAATAATTTTTGCTTACCTATCAAACACAAAAAAAATATTAAGTAAGAAACATATTTATTATCCTAGAATCATTTCTAATAATATTTTTAATCTTACCAAACACATCCTAAGTAATTATTAATGATACTCATAGTATTGCATACTAAAAGTTGAATACAATATCGATTGCATGAATAGCGGATGATTGTCAAATGATAAATTATTATACTCATGGAAACATTATATCATTAGATACATAGAGCGACATTTTATACACATATAGAGTATTACTACATATATATATATATATATATATATATATATATATATATATATGTGAAAGA
>NW_006239174.1:596405-605149 GCF_000226075.1 Solanum tuberosum | reverse complement strand
ATAAATATATATATATATATATATATATTAGTGAAAGATGATTATTTTTTTTCAATAGTCATCAATGTTCTTATTTTATTTTACCAAAAACACATTACAAATTAATTTTATTTTAAAATTTTAAATTTTAAATAAAAATATTTTTGTTTGCCATTTTTTCTAAATTATTAGTACTTTATGTAATTATTTAATAATAGAATGATACGAGTATTAAAAGTAAATAATCAATCTCTATTGATTTGTTAAAAAAACAAAAAGGAAAAATAGTCAATCAGTCAAGTAAAAAGGAAGAAAGAGTATATTCCATGTGTGTTCTATAAATAAAGTTCTATTATTTAATTATGATTGACTGATATACATATTGCTTCATTAAATTATTTAATTATAATATATTTTCACACTCACTTTAAATACACTGGGTATGAATAAATAATAATCCATCACCGAATTCAAATGAAAAATATATGAAGTTAATTAAAGTAGGATAATTTACACAATTTAAAGTATTAATTTAGTATAAAAAAATAATTATCTTTTACCAAATCAAAATGAAAATGGAAAATATATGGAGGAAATTAGAGCACATTTGACAAGTTTTAATGTGTCACTTTGGAAAGTTCAATGGTCCCACTATGCTCAATAACATTTCACCTTAGGGCATCATTTGTAATTTAAGAGAAAAATGTGACCCTTTTTTAGAGTTATTGATAACGTCGAAATAAATAAACACAAAGCGTAACCCTCTTAAGCAAACAAATGTTGCAAATGTTTTAAAGATCATAATTAGAGCCGTCAATATGGGCTAGGCCCGTTGGGCCGGCCTGGCCTAACCCGGGATTTAACAGGGCTGGGCTAAGATTTTTAGAGCCCATTTAAGAAAAGGGCTTTTTAGCCCGGCCTGAATAAGCCTGTCGATTTGTGGGGCTTGAGAAATATAGGTAGGGCCGGCCCGTGGGCCAATAAAAATTAATTAAAAATATAATATAATATTAAAATTTAAAATTAAAGAGAGTCCAAACTCAAAATCTATTTAAAGTTTAATTCCCTAAAATCTTTAGGGAATCACTAATAGACCGTAGTTTATTTATTCACCATCCGCAGCCGTCTTCTCTAGTTCTCTTACTAGTTTGTTTTCTCTTGGTGGTAGTAGACTAGTAGTCCAAGTAATTTTCTAAGGAATCACTATTCAAGCTTATTCTCTGGTAAAAACAAGTAAGTTTACTTTTCCCTCTTTATTTTACAATTCTTTAATTTTGTTATATTTTTAATTTATTATTTTTTATTCGATGTTCATTCTATGTGCTCGATGTACCCTAAACGCATAAACAAATTCAAAATTTGACATTATAAGCTCTTACAATAATCTAAGTTAATATTGCAATAGCAATTGCATTTATAGTCAAACATAATTTGTTACGTAAAAATTATTTGATACATATAGACTAGATCTATCACTATCTAAATGACTAAATGATGTGAATTTTTTTTTTTTATGAATTTTTTTTTATTATCTTTTTTTTTTATGTTATCATAGGAAAATAGAAAAATTAATGGATGACACAAATATTATACGTGAAGATAGTGGTGAGGAAACTGAGCCGGTAGAACCAAAGCAAAAAAAAACCAAACCAACAACATCAGATGTGTGGAAATATTTCACAAACATTGGCAAAGGGGAAGATGGAATTGAAAGAGAAAAATGTACTGGCTGTAAAATTGCAATTTTTAAAGTTGGTACAACTCCCAAAGGTACAAATTATGGGACATCACATTTACGTCGTCATAAGGAGGTATGCCCAATGCTTAAATTTCATAATCTGGGTCATATGTTCATTAATCAAGAAGGCAAATTACAGTCTAGAAAAGTTGATCAACAAATACAACGTGAAATGCTTGCAGAAGCTATTATTAAGCATAATTTGTCGTATTCTTTTGTTGAATATGATGGAATTAGGAATTGGATAAATTATATAAGTCCAGATGTTGTGATGCCTTGTAGAAACACAGAAGTTGCAGATATAAGAAAAATGTATATTAGAGAGAAGGAGAAATTGAAACAAGAATTGGCTAAAATTTCTAATAGAGTATGTTTGGCTTCTGATTGTTGGACATCATCTACTTCTGAGGGATACATTTGTTTAACAGCTCAATTTGTTGATGAAAATTGGAGGTTGAATTGTAAAATTCTAAACTTTTGTCGTATGTATCCTCCTCACACTGGAGTTGAAATGGCTGCTGTTATATACGACTGCTTGAAAGAATGGAATATAGAAAAGAAGGTATTTTCTATTACTTTGGATAATGCTACTGCCAATGATAGTTTGCAAACTATTTTAAAAGGGCATCTTAATTTGCAAAATAGTTTGGTGTGTGATGGTGAGTTCTTTCATGTGCGTTGTTCTGCTCATATTTTGAATTTGATTGTTCAAGAAGGGTTAAAGGCAGCTATTGATTCCTTGATTGCAATTAGGGAAAGTGTTAAGCATGTTAGAGGATCAGATGGGAGAATGCAAAAGTTTGAGCAATGTGTTAAGCAAGTTGGAATTGAAACTAATCTTGGTTTACGTTTAGATGTAGTAACTAGATGGAACTCAACATATTTGATGCTTGAAAGTGCTCTCCCATATGAAAAAGTTTTTTCTAGTCTACATTTACATGATAGAAATTATACACACTATCCTACATTTGATCAATGGAGAAGGGCTGAAAAAATATGTGAAGTCTTGGAGCCATTTCATGAGATAACAAATTTGATTTCTGGTTCAAGTTATCCAAATTTTATGCAAATTTGGAGAATTGAATGCATGCTGAAAGAGAAGTTGAATAATGAAGATAAAGTTATTAAGGATATGGCTTCAAAGATGCATGAGAAGTTCGAAAAATACTGGAAGCAATATAGTGTAGTACTTGCATTTGGAGCAATTCTTGATCCCCGCATGAAATTACAATTTTTAAGTTTTTGTTATTCTAAGTTGGATTCTATTTCCACACAAAAAAAGATCTCACTTGTGAAGAATAAATTGTATGAGCTTTTCGATCATTATACAAACAAGCAAAATGTTGTTAGTGCTTCTTCAACTATTCGGACTACACCAAGTGAAGCTAGGAGGAAACCCAAAGGATTCAAAGTATTTAATGTAAGTAATTTTCATCTTGTTAAAAATTGAATATATTTCTAACTATATCAAATATTTTTTCTTTGTGTATTACTGTCTTTACTATTCTTACATGTATTAACTATTTTCATGTTTTTAACTTCATAGGAATTTAAAGCATTTGAGAATGAAACTGTTTCTAGCATATATATATATAGCAGCCAACAAGTGTAGACAATGCATTGCAAATTCCTGAATTTGAGGCTTCCATGGAGGAGGAGATCAATATGATTAACAAGAATAATACATTGGTACATGTACCTAGTCCTCCTCACAAGAAGGTTTTTGGAATTAGATGGGTGTTCAAGATTAAGTTAAATTCAGATAGCACACACCACAAGTACAAAGCAAGGCTAGTTGTAGAGGGTATACACAACATCATGGAATTGCTTTTCATGAAACCTTTGCACTAGTTGCCAGGTTTGATACCATCAAATTTCTTCTTGCAGTTGCAGCACACCAAGGGTGACAAGTATTTCAATTGGACGTTAAGTACACCTTTCTTAATGAATATCTTGAAGAGAAAGTTTATGTAGAGCATTCTGTGAGTTTTAGAGGAGCGCGAGACATATATCTGTTAAGAAAAGTTCTGTATGGCTTAAAACAAGCACCTAAGGCCTTGTATGCACGGATCCATAGCTACTTACTTAATTTGGGGTTCAAGATAAGTTACAATGAAATAAATGCCCTATAGAAACAAAGATTTGAGCATCTTAGAGCGAAGTTTGGAGTATACAAAAAGTGATGTCTTCATATTTTGTTGGAGCTTTTGGATTGTTTTGTTGTAAAGTTCTAGAATTCAGAAGATAGCTGTAATTTTGTGGTAAGTTTTATTCTAGCTTTAATATAAGAAAGCACGTTTCAGGATTTAAGGGATTTGACAAACCACTTTATGTATGTTTATACGGTGTAAAATTTTATTGTATGAACAATTAATCAACTCCACTTTATTCACATTTCCTCTCTTTTCATGTTTGTTTTCTCTTTCCCTCCTTCAATACTTCATCTTCTAAGACCAAAATCGTGTGCAAGCCATAACGTACTTTATATGGGTTAAAACAATCATATCGAGCATGGTTTGGTGGATTAATTAACTTAAAATATGAAGAAGTATGGCTTCCAACAAAGTAATTTATATGATACTTTATTCCTAAAACACAATTTAATAATAAAAAATGAAAATGCTAACCATATACGTAGATAACATGATTCCTAAATTTTGTCCTAAAAACTGGATTTTTCAACGTGCATCTTGTTTAACAAATGGAGAAGCAAGCAAGTACAAACTGTTTTTCCTTGATGCAACATTACCAAAGTTGACAGTCATATCCAGTTGTTGAGGACTAACTCCATTCACAAGTTTCCAATCAAAATGGCAAAGTAACTGAGCTAGACATAACTCCATGCTTGCCATACTAAAGTTTATGCCTGGACAAATTCTTCTACCAGCTCCAAATGGTATGAATTGAAAATGATTTCCACTAACATCAAGTGGATTTTCATTGAATCTCTCTGGCTCAAATTTTTCAGCTTCTTCCCAATATTCTGAATCCCTCCCAAGTGCCCACATATTCACAATACCTATTATATGCCAAGTGCACCAATTAGTTGGGATTAAAATGGTAAACTGACTATATCTGTTATTATTTTCTTAATTGATGTGTCAAGTCAAAAATGGACAAATAATATATGTATAGAGGGAGTATTAATTAGGATATAATTTTAACTATTTTATACTATACTTGGTATTTGAATGATTCTCTCTTTGTTCACTTTTACTTGTACCCTATTAAAAAAATAATGATTGACATGACTATTTTTATAACATTACACTATCAATTAATGTTTAGTATTAAATTTTAAAAAATGATTTAAAAATAAGTAATTAATACCAAGAGTAAAACATGGAAAAAAATAGTAAAAATGACAGAGACAGAGACAATGATAACATAACCTCATAATTAATGTGTTTTGTACTCATAAAAAAAATTATTACTCAGAAATAAATGGGAAAATATCAATTTTGTTTTGCACTTCAAAACGAAAAGTAATTTGAGATAAGTATATAAAGAAAGTATAGGAGCATGTTACCTATTGTTTTATTTGGTATAGTGTATCCATTAATGTGGCATTGTTGTCTGGATTCTCTTGGAATTGATAAGGGTCCTGGAGGGTGAAATCTTAGAGTTTCTTTAATAACCATTTTGAGGTATTTTAGTTTTTTAAGATCTGTTTGATCAATTGTTGTCTTTCCATTGAAGGCTTCTCTAACTTCAGCTTGTGCTTTTTCCATCATGCTTGGATTCTTCAACAGTTCTGACATAGCCCACTCTAATACTGTTGATGATGTTGCACTTCCAGCCACAAACATGTCCTGCACATCACACACATAATCCAACCACCTAAAAAATACATCTAAAGATTCAAGATGCTAATTTGAATGAGTATCCAACTTTTAATTTATTATATTACACTCGTATGTAAGAATTTTCATAACTCAAAATACTTTCTTTGTTTAAAAAAGAATGACCTTATTTCTTTTTACGAAAAAGGGTCAAAATTGCCCTTGAACTATGCAAAATAGATCACTTATACCCTTCGTTATATTTTGGAATCAAAAATACCTCCGTCGTTATTCTAAGAGACCACAAATACCCTCAAAAGTTAACACCTCAAATTTTAAATGACGTGGCGAGTCACATGGGACTACTCCCTCCACCTAAGATGCCAACTAGGATTCCCACTAACCCATCAATTCATCCTCCCAAATCAAATCCTAATTTTGAGAGAAAAAATAAATCTTTTCCATTAAAGTTTCAAGCAATGGTTTTTTTAGTTTAGTTTTCAATAGGTTTCCATTAAATTTTATTTGTTCAACAGGTTTTTAGTTTTGAAGATAGTTTCCAAGCAATGGGTTTTTTAGTTTAGTTTTCAAGCAATGGGCAAGATGAATAAGGTTCTACCCGGTCGAAATTGATACGGATGAGAGACCAAGAAGGTATTGATACTCTGTTGCGGATCTGGTCACCTGGTCCGCGTTAAGCTCTACAAAGTCAATAACAACGGATTAGGCCCGCTGGATGATTTAAAAGGGATCGAGATAGGTCACTACGAGAGGCTGCCGGTGACAGTCGTCGGAGACGATGCCAACGGAGACGTATTTCGCGCATAGGAGGTTTGGAAAAGGGATGTGGAAGAGGAGTGAAGAAGTAGGGATTGAGGAGTTTAGTATGGAATTAGGGAAGAACTATGAGAGGAAAGAAGAGAGGCCTTCCAATCATGATTTTCTTCAAGATATCATAAATTTTTATCTCCAATGGTGATTGAGATTGGGATTTTTAAAATTTTTCTTAATTCTTTTATTATTCGATTTTACTATTACCTGATAGTTTTTAAGCAATGGGTATGATCATGTTTATGCATCAAATCTGGAGAAGGAGCCTTATTCTAAAACCAAGTTAGCTAAAAATAGACGGGAACAAAATTACATTAATTCTTATTACAAGTTACAACAAACAAAATCTTTATTTTCAGATGGGAGATTAAACAATTTAGTTAAATTGTTTTGGTTTTAGAGGTGTAATGTTTTGACTTTTTTGATGCAATTAAATTATCACTTACTGAATTGTATTCAAGAAGAAAAAAAAAAAGTCTCACTGATGGTAATCACGTGGCACCAAGATGGCCCACCTACTTTTATACACTCCTCTTTCATTATATTTTAATTTTTTCCTTTTTAAATAGTACTAAAAAATAAATTTAAAATATTACAAATTCGGTTAACTCTCGAAATTTTACGCGAACTGTATAATTAGGACGAAGGGAATAACATATATTATTTGAAAAATTACATTAAGAATATCATAAATCACAATAGATAACGACTTACAATATTTGAAAAACATATTAACTCTCAAAATTTCACATGTGTCACATAAATTGGGACAAATGGAGTAACATATATTATTTGAAATTACGTTAAGAATATTATTAATCACAACTTAAAGTATTTAAAAATAGATAACATATATTATTTCAAGTTTCTCTATTTACAAATAGAGGAACTAAGTTTCTTTTATTGAGAGCACACTTCATTGGCCTGTCACAAAGTTGGTCCACCTACTTTTATACACTCCTCTTTCATTATATTTGAATTTTTCCTTTTTAAATAGTACTAAAAATAAATTTTAAATATTACAAATTCGGTTAACACTCGAAATTTTACGCAAACTGTATAATTAGGACGAAGGGAATAACATATATTATTTGAAAAATTACATTAAGAATACCATAAGCCACAATAGTTAACAACTTACAATATTTGAAAAACATATTGACTCTCAAAATTTCACATGTGTCACATAAATTGGGACATATGGAGTAACATATATTATTTAAAATTACGTTAATAATATTATTAATCACAACTTAAAGTATTTAAAAATAGATAACATATATTATTTCAAGTTTCTCTATTTACAAATAGAGGAACTAAGTTTCTTTTATTGAGAGCACACTTCATTGGCCTATCACAAAGCTGGCCCACCTAATTTTATACACTCCTCTTTCATTATATTTTAATTTTTTCCTTTTTAAATAGTACTAAAAATAAATTTTAAATATTACAAATTCGGTTAACACTCGAAATTTTACGCAAACTGTATAATTAGGACGAAGGGAATAACATATATTATTTGAAAAATTACATTAAGAATACCATAAGCCACAATAGTTAACAACTTACAATATTTGAAAAACATATTGACTCTCAAAATTTCACATGTGTCACATAAATTGGGACAAATGGAGTAACATATATTATTTGAAATTACGTTAAGAATATTATTAATCACAACTTAGAGTATTTAAAAATAAATAACATATATTATTTCAAGTTTCTCTATTTACAAATAGAGGAACTAAGTTTCTTTTATTGAGAGCACACTTCATTGGCCTATCACAAAGCTGGCCCACCTAATTTTATACACTCCTCTTTCATTATATTTTAGTTTTTTGCTTTTTAAATAGTAATAAAAAATAAATTAAAAATATTACAAATTCGATTAACTCTCGAAATTTTACGCGAACTGTATAATTAGGACGAAGGGAATAACATATATTATTTGAAAAATTACATTAAGAATACCATAAACCACAATAGTTAGCAACTTACAATATTTGAAAAACATAAACTCTCAAAATTTCACATGTGTCACATAAATTGGGACAAATGGAGTAACATATATTATTTGAAATTACGTTAAGAATATTATTAATCACAACTTAGAGTATTTAAAAATAAATAACATATATTATTTCAAGTTTCTCTATTTACAAATAGAGGAACTAAGTTTCTTTTATTGAGAGCACAATTCATTGGCCTATCACAAAGCTGACCCACCTAATTTTATACACTCCTCTTTCATTATATTTTAATTTTTTCCTTTTTAAATAGTACTAAAAAATAAATTTAAAATATTACAAATTCGATTAACTCTCAAAATTTTACGCGAATTCTATAATTAAGATGAAGGGAATAACATATATTATTTGAAAAATTACATTAAGAATATCATAAATCACAATAGA
>NW_006239174.1:595980-596226 GCF_000226075.1 Solanum tuberosum | reverse complement strand
TAAAAATAGATAACATATATTATTTCAAGTTTCTCTATTTACAAATAGAGGAACTAAGTTTCTTTTATTGAGAGCACACTTCATTGGCCTATCACAAAGCTGGCACACCTACTTTTATACACTCTTCTTTCATTATATTTTAATTTTTCCTTTTTAAATAGTACTAAAAATAAAATTTCAAATATTACAAATTCAATTAACTCTCAAAATTTTACGCGAATTGTATAATTAAGACGAAGGGAATAA
>NW_006239174.1:566465-595875 GCF_000226075.1 Solanum tuberosum | reverse complement strand
CTCAAAATTTCACATGTGTCACATAAATTGGGACAAATGGAGTAACATATATTATTTGAAATTACGTTAAGAATATTATTAATCACAACTTAAAGTATTTAAAAATAGATAACATATATTATTTCAAGTTTCTCTATTTACAAATAGAGGAACTAAGTTACTTTTATTGAGAGCACACTTCATTGGCCTATCACAAAGCTGGCACACCTACTTTTATACACTCCTCTTTCATTATATTTTAATTTTTTCCTTTTTAAATAGTACTAAAAATAAATTTAAAAGATTACAAATTTGGTTAACACTCGAAATTTTACGTGAACTGTATAATTAGGACGAAGGGAATAACATATATTATTTGAAAAATTACATTAAGAATACCATAAACCACAATAGTTAACAACTTACAATATTTGAAAAACATATTAACTCTCAAAATTTCACATGTGTCACATAAATTGGGACAAATGAAGTAACATATATTATTTGAAATTACGTTAAGAATATTATTAATCACAACTTAAAATATTTAAAAATAGATAACATCTATTATTTGAAAATAATGTAAAAAATATTATAAATCATAATAATTAACAATTTAACGGATATTGTCCCCGTGCTGGCATTTAGAAGTGAGAATGTTTAGGAACTTAGGGTCAGTCTGTAAATTGACCGATTTGCCCTTCTTCTTCAACTTCCTCTATGAATACTATTAATTGCAACTTAAAGTATTTAAAAACATATGAATTAGAGCAGCTTGGGATCAAATTTCAAAATTTACAATGAGATGAACTTGCTTTAGGTACTTAGGCTCAAGTTTAGAAATTTAGAAAGACGGAAACTAATCTGAAATTTAACCTTCATATACTACTTTATCTAATTTGAAGTGTGTGTAGTGCCTTTTCCCTAACGAACTTTTCACTTCTCTTTGTAAGTATCTAAAATTACTTCTCTGTATGTCTTTCGCTTCACTTTCCCTAAAATTATTTTTTAATTTAAAACTCAAACAATCTCAAATTTAAATTAACACTGATAATTTAGAAAAATGTGATTAACTTTCAAAATTTCACATGTACTACATAAATTGAGTTAAAAAGTAACATATATTATTTTAAAAATTACGTTAAGAATATTATGAATCACACATATAAATAGACTAATAAAATAACAATTATTGGGCTCGTGCTTGCACGGGCTCCATTGTATCTAGTGTTACTATACGTTTTTAAAAAATTATAATTAAATAATTGGAGCATCTCAATAAGATAATCAAAATAAATATCTTATTATTGCTTAAAAAATATTGTAAAATAAAAATTCGGTTTCAACAAAATTTTAATGAATAATTATTTAAATTTGTAGGGTGACGTTCTAAGTAAAACATCAATAATAGTTGAGTGACTTTCTAACTGAAATATCAATAGTTAAGTGGATTTTGAGTTATGAAATAAAGTTGAGTGATTATCTAGTGAAATTCAAAGTTGAATGTCTTTCTTAGTGAACTATGCAAAGTTGAGTGACCATGTAAAATATTATCTCCTTATTGCAATTTGCAAATATGAAAAAATTATGTTATAAAGAAGCGTTAAAGGTAAAAAATTACACCTGAATTATCTTCTTCTTTTTTTAGTTTCATTCTTAAACTATTGAGAGTGTGGATTTCTGTAACGACTCTCTTAGTCGTTTTATGAATTTTAATCATTTTTCTAATTTTAACCCTTCTCACAACTTTTATTTATGTGATTTATGACTTATGAAAATGAGTGATACAATTTTTAAATTAAATTAAGAGTTATTTAAGTTTTATTTTATAATAAGTAGAGCTGTCAATATGGGCTAGCCCACCCCATCCGGGCTAACCCATACAGGCTTTGACATTTTACGGGCCAGGCCGGGCTAGCCCATTTTTTGTGTGGGCCAGAAAACGATCGGCCCAACCCACAAGTACGTGGGCTACAGGCTTGCCGGGCCAGCCCACTTTTTTAATTTTTTTTTTTTATAATTATAAATTATAATTTAAAAATATTATCATAAATATCGATAAAACAATATTACATGGTGTTAATGTTATTACTTATTAATCAAATCCACAAATAAAATTATCTTTATAAATATTTATTAAGTTTTTTTCAAGTAAAAGTATAAATATCTAAATAGAAATATTAACCTAATTGTTTTGCAATGATCACAATAAAACACAAAAAATATGACAATACTCCAACCATAAAAAAGGAAAAAATAAACTCCTTAAAAAAATCATGAAACTTATGGCGTATCTAATACTTCATGAAGCATATCTGAATCAACTTGTGGGAAGGTTGTCTTAACATCTTCATTTTCATCTGCAATTTATATGCGGTTTCAATTAGTTAAATATTAAGAAATAACTAAATTGAGAATTATAATATTTAAATGTACACAAAAATATATTACCAGTTTGAGAAAAACCATGTAACCAATTTCGAGTAGCAATAAGTGTTTGGACATTTTCATGATGGATGCAACTTCTATACTTAGTGAGAACACGTCCACCAATGCTGAATGATGATTCTGATGATACAGTGGTAATAGGAATACTAAGTACATCACGGGCCATTATTGAAAGTTCTGGATATCTTTTAGAGTAATCCTTCCAATACATGAAAACATCCATATCTTGAAATTTTTCATAATCAAGCTTTGGTTCTTCTAAGTAAAGATCTAATTCTGACTTCCCATCGCTAGAAACAGTTTCATTCTCAAATGCTTTAAATTCCTATGAAGTTAAAAACATGAAAATAGTTAATACATGTAAGAATAGTAAAGACAGTAATACACAAAGAAAAAATATTTGATATAGTTAGAAATATATTCAATTTTTAACAAGATGAAAATTACTTACATTAAATACTTTGAATCCTTTGGGTTTCCTCCTAGCTTCACTTGGTGTAGTCCGAATAGTTGAAGAAGCACTAACAACATTTTGCTTGTTTGTATAATGATCGAAAAGCTCATACAATTTATTCTTCACAAGTGAGATCTTTTTTTGTGTGGAAATAGAATCCAACTTAGAATAACAAAAACTTAAAAATTGTAATTTCATGCGGGGATCAAGAATTGCTCCAAATGCAAGTACTACACTATATTGCTTCCAGTATTTTTCGAACTTCTCATGCATCTTTGAAGCCATATCCTTAATAACTTTATCTTCATTATTCAACTTCTCTTTCAGCATGCATTCAATTCTCCAAATTTGCATAAAATTTGGATAACTTGAACCAGAAATCAAATTTGTTATCTCATGAAATGGCTCCAAGACTTCACATATTTTTTCAGCCCTTCTCCATTGATCAAATGTAGGATAGTGTGTATAATTTCTATCATGTAAATGTAGACTAGAAAAAACTTTTTCATATGGGAGAGCACTTTCAAGCATCAAATATGTTGAGTTCCATCTAGTTACTACATCTAAACGTAAACCAAGATTAGTTTCAATTCCAACTTGCTTAACACATTGCTCAAACTTTTGCATTCTCCCATCTGATCCTCTAACATGCTTAACACTTTCCCTAATTGCAATCAAGGAATCAATAGCTGCCTTTAACCCTTCTTGAACAATCAAATTCAAAATATGAGCAGAACAACGCACATGAAAGAACTCACCATCACACACCAAACTATTTTGCAAATTAAGATGCCCTTTTAAAATAGTTTGCAAACTATCATTGGCAGTAGCATTATCCAAAGTAATAGAAAATACCTTCTTTTCTATATTCCATTCTTTCAAGCAGTCGTATATAACAGCAGCCATTTCAACTCCAGTGTGAGGAGGATACATACGACAAAAGTTTAGAATTTTACAATTCAACCTCCAATTTTCATCAACAAATTGAGCTGTTAAACAAATGTATCCCTCAGAAGTAGATGATGTCCAACAATCAGAAGCCAAACATACTCTATTAGAAATTTTAGCCAATTCTTGTTTCAATTTCTCCTTCTCTCTAATATACATTTTTCTTATATCTGCAACTTCTGTGTTTCTACAAGGCATCACAACATCTGGACTTATATAATTTATCCAATTCCTAATTCCATCATATTCAACAAAAGAATACGACAAATTATGCTTAATAATAGCTTCTGCAAGCATTTCACGTTGTATTTGTTGATCAACTTTTCTAGACTGTAATTTGCCTTCTTGATTAATGAACATATGACCCAGATTATGAAATTTAAGCATTGGGCATACCTCCTTATGACGACGTAAATGTGATGTCCCATAATTTGTACCTTTGGGAGTTGTACCAACTTTAAAAATTGCAATTTTACAGCCAGTACATTTTGCTCTTTCAATTCCATCTTCCCCTTTGCCAATGTTTGTGAAATATTTCCACACATCTGATGTTGTTGGTTTGGTTTTTTTTTTGCTTTGGTTCTACCGGCTCAGTTTCCTCACCACTATCTTCACGTATAATATTTGTGTCATCCATTAATTTTTCTATTTTCCTATGATAACATAAAAAAAAAAGATAATAAAAAAAAATTCATAAAAAAAAAAAATTCACATCATTTAGTCATTTAGATAGTGATAGATCTAGTCTATATGTATCAAATAATTTTTACGTAACAAATTATGTTTGACTATAAATGCAATTGCTATTGCAATATTAACTTAGATTATTGTAAGAGCTTATAATGTCAAATTTTGAATTTGTTTATGCGTTTAGGGTACATCGAGCACATAGAATGAACATCGAATAAAAAATAATAAATTAAAAATATAACAAAATTAAAGAATTGTAAAATAAAGAGGGAAAAGTAAACTTACTTGTTTTTACCAGAGAATAAGCTTGAATAGTGATTCCTTAGAAAATTACTTGGACTACTAGTCTACTACCACCAAGAGAAAACAAACTAGTAAGAGAACTGGAGAAGACGGCTGCGGATGGTGAATAAATAAACTACGGTCTATTAGTGATTCCCTAAAGATTTTAGGGAATTAAACTTTAAATAGATTTTGAGTTTGGACTCTCTTTAATTTTAAATTTTAATATTATATTATATTTTTAATTAATTTTTATTGGCCCACGGGCCGGCCCTACCTATATTTCTCAAGCCCCACAAATCGACAGGCTTATTCAGGCCGGGCTAAAAAGCCCTTTTCTTAAATGGGCTCTAAAAATCTTAGCCCAGCCCTGTTAAATCCCGGGTTAGGCCAGGCCGGTCCAACGGGCCTAGCCCATATTGACGGCTCTAATAATAAGAGGAAAATAAATGGGCCAAGCCCAAAAAGGATTAAAAGAAAAGTAAAATAAACAAATAAAAAATAAGAAATGAAAAGAATTAGATAAAGGGCAAGTGCCCAAATAAAATAAAATAAAAGGGGACCTGCGTCCAGGTACACAGAAACAAACAGAAAATGCAGAAAAGAAAAAGTAGAAAGAAAATGAGAAGAAAAAAGGGGAAAAGAAACGAGAAAAATTGGGATTTTCATTCCAAAACGTTAAGGTAATAATTCTTACCTTTCCACTGAATTAAGAAATTATAGTCATAGGGTTCTTAGAACAAAATATTAATTCGGAGATTGAAGAACAATCCATTTTAGCTGAATTTTTTGCATGCAAGTTTATTTTTATCATGGGTGAACATATTCTGGAAAAAAAAATCAAATTCAATTTTGGTGGCTCAAGATGACTTTTTGATCCGATTTTTGAGCCAAAACTAAATATAGTAATATGGGTGTCAATAAATTTGTATTCTTATGAGGATTATATATTTGAAAGATTGGAAGCGTTTTGAAGTTTTATGAAAGAGAAATGCAAGATTTTGAGAATTCATGACATGTGTTCAACATTCGAGGTATGTCAAGGCTTCCTAAACTTCGTTGAGGGGCGTTTTCTAATTAAAGAAAACAAATGGATTAGATAAAGGGTAAGGGAGAAAGATGGGAGTCTCGTACCAAAGGTGTGACGGGCATTGGTACAAGTACCAGTGTTATAAAGGTAAAGTTTATTACTATAGAATGACAGATTGTAATTCGAGAATTCCAAAGCATATGAGTATTAGCTGATGTATTATTGACTTGATTTCTTTTGCGTGATTGTGTTTCTTTATTGAACTCGTATATTTGTGATAGTTTAGATGATTATATATCGTACCGATATTTGATTGATTGAGATGCATCATCATCCCCTTTTATTGTCACGACCCAAGGTAGCCTCTAGGCGTAACATGGCATATAAGACCCCGAGAGGCCCTATACAAGCCACTTAGCATTCATCATACAAGATAATAGAATATAAGAGATTTAAACGACAGTTTCAACATAAAAAAGTTTTATAGAGAAAAACGGAAGTCCAAACATCGTCTCAAAGTCGTCTAGTACATAAGAATGATCGAGGCGTAGCCCGTACATCAAGTTCCAAAACTAAAAGTAAGAAAAAAAGGGAAACCAAAGCTCGGTCCTCGGAATATGAGGACTCACCAATCTTCAATCTTCTATATGAGATCCCTACCCACGGAAGTGTGATTCTGTTAGGCCGGACCTTACATTTGGGGAAATGTAGACAAGAGTACGCGTTAGTACGAAAATGCACCAAGTATGATAGCTATGCATAAAACATTTGAAAACATGCTTAAAAGGGGATATCTTCATGAGATGCAATAACCAAGCTAAAACATGATATAAACAGGGGTAGAAGACATAAGTCGTAAAACATGGTCAGTGCAAATAGACATCATCTTAAAACACATGTAAGATACTTCTTGAAGTAACCTTAGTTCGTTATTGTGGGAGATTTACCTTTAACCGACATATAAGACCATGCGAGCTATCAACATGGAATCCGATGTCTACCCCACATCAAAAAAGGTTGTCGTACTTTCAAAGGTAAGACCACGAACTTCTAGCTTATGTGGATCCACTAGCTAATGTATATCTAAGACAATCATCTAAAGGGGAAACATAGGTATGGGATAAGGAGATTGCTACTAGAAACCCAACCACTACTAATGGGAAAGCTTCCATCTCAATATCCTCTCGGTGCTAAGCGTAAATTCCACGGAATAGTCATTTTCTTAACTTGTCTTTATTATCCATGGAAGGCATGCCATCTTGTCAATCCAAACTAAGCCATATGTCATCCATGGAAATGTACAATTAAGTAATCAATCCAAGCTAGGTTTCAATAGAATATCTCCTTAACTTTGATTTGTTTTAGATGCGAAGACCTTTCAACCTTAGAATCATTTATCTGAGAAAACCTTTCACATTCATGCATGAGGTAGTTGTTGCAACAATCCTTTCACAACAATTAACCACAATATCAACATCTATGCTTTTACTCTCGAAGCAATCTACATCATATCTCATGAATTCCATAAGAACATGCAAAATTCCATAATTCTTCTTTTATAGTTCAAAACACACTTTCAATCATCAACATATTGAAAACATGGGTTAAGCATGGGTTCATGGGAATTCATCTAAAAATCATGAGATTATATCAATTCATGCATAAAAACTGATAAATTAATTAAGTAAATCAACACTTAAAGGAACCCATGACATGGAAGAAAAACCCTAACTCAATTGGGGATTTCTAACTTTGTAAATTGGAGAATTTAGGAACTCCATGGATGAAAACTATCATACCTCAATGCCAAGATCTTGCCTTAAATGGTGGAATTGGAGGCTTAACTTGAAACCCTAGGTTGACTCCTTCTTCTTCTTTTAGGAATTTGAGAAAATGATTTCAACTGGGGAAATTTGGGGTTAAAACACTTAGCCCATAAGAAAATAACTACGGAGCTCACCGACGACCTCGACCTACGATCCATCGATCAACTCATGAACTATCCTTGTTGGTGGTCGATGTGTTCAGAGTTGTAACATCCCGTAGCCTGAAGAGGGAAGATTAGAAAAAGGTTAGAATATCCTGGTGTCACCCACGAGGGCCAACCACGCACCGTAGGTGAGCCTCGTGGGTAGGGCACCATGGACACGGTCAGAAGCAGTGAACCAAGGCCAGGACCCACGCCCCGTGAATAGGTCCACGGCCTATGGTTGGGGGAGTCATGGATGGCTCAAAATCTCTGACCAGGAATGAAGCTTGACCAAGACGGACCGTAGGTCCATCCACTGTCCGTCAGTCGTAGTCTCGTGGGTCAAGCCTGGTCTGTTAAGTTAAGACTTAAGGGTCTTTTACGATTTTAATTAAATCAATATGGTGTCATTTTTCCTAAGTCTAAAACACATATACAAGTATTTTTAACCCCCAAAACACCCCAATTAAGTCATTCTCTCAAAATCCCAAAAGAATTCCCAAAACCCCTCTCAAATCTTCTCTCTCTAGAAGGAAGAAGAGAAAGCTAGATCAAGTTCAAGTCTCCAATATTCAAGATTTTGGTAGGCTTTGTGACTAAGGTATGATAGATTTTCATCCATGGGATCCTTCCTCCCATGGAGTCCCATAGAGTTCCACAATTTGAACAAGAATTTCCCTAACTCTAGTTAGGGTTTCTTCCAATGTTGTGGGTTATGATGAATGTTGATCCAATTGAGTGGATTGTGATTGTTTATGATTTAATTGATATGATTACATGTTTTTAGGATGAAATTACATGTATCCATGCCTATTTCATGATTTGACCTAGAATTGATATAACTGGGTTTGATGCCTTGAAGGGAAACTTTATGGGTTTAGATATCTCCTTATAGGATTGATGAATTATGACTAGAATTGCTTGAGATTGAAGCATATATGATGAATATTATGTTAATTGCTTGAGAATAAAGCTTAGATGATGATCATGAGAAATAGGGCTTTGAGAGTAAAGCTTATGATATGAATTGCTGGTAATTAATGTTATTGTTGAGGACGGGATACTTCCCATATGAATTGCTTAATTATGAATGTATGAATGTGAAAGGTGTACTCACATGAATGATTCTAGGTTAAACAAATTGCTCACCTAAAATGAATCTAGACTAAAAGCTTATGTAATTGATGAGGCTAGAGGTGATTACCCTTGACCTCCATATGAAAGGATATGAGGTGATTCCCATACTCCTTAGAATTGAACAAGAGGTGAGTCCTCACATTCTTAATATGATGAATGGACATGGAGGGGAGTACCATTATCCTTAAGAAATGATGTGGAGGCGAGTACCCATGTCGTATGATGATATTGTGAAGGCGAGTACCCACGATCTAAAAGTAAGTAAGGCAAGAGGCGAATACCCATTAGCCTTTATAAGCTAGGCATCGAGGCGAATCCCCATGTCTTTAAAAGTAAGTATAAATAATGTAATTATGCTATGAGGATGACGTGATTGGAATGTTGCTAGATATGCCTTCCATGATGTGAGCTTGACTAGAGGCGGATGACCCAAGTCTTGGCTAAGGGTAAGTAAGGCTACTTAAGGAAGTATTCCTCTTTAATTACGGTGTTTATTATGTCTTGATGATGCTTATGCATTATGATTTTTGTCTTATGTTGACTAATGCTTATGTTATGTTGTTTATGCTAGCCATCATATTTAGTACTTGATTATACTAACGCATACTCTTGCCTACATTCTTATCAAATGTAGGGTCCGGCGACATTGATTCTCACACTCATGGCTAGCTTCGTTGTTGATCAAGGAAGTGAAGTTTTGGTGAGTCCTCATTGTGTTCGAGGATGTGATCACCACTTGCTTTTATGCTTTTCCTTTATGTCTTGGACTATTGTATGGGCTGTGTGACCCAAGACTTTATTCATGTTGTTTTAGATGGCTTGATACGATGTTGTTAGACTTCTGATCATTTTATAAAAGATTTGGTTTTATTAAAAAGTTTTGAATTCCCGAACCTTTGCTATTACTTTATGTTATGATATGCTAAGTGGCTTCTATGAGGCTTCTCGGGGTCTTATACGCCTTTTTACATCTAGGGGATACCCCTGGGTTGTGACAAACTTGGTATTAGAGCACAAGGTTTAGAATGGTTCTAGGATGTCTCAAACCACGTCTAGTAGAGTCTGGTTCATAAGTGTGAAGCGCGCCATATTTATGAATGAGAGCCTATTAGATGTTTAGGAAACTTTACTTCTTCATTTCTATAAGTCGTGCCATGGAATTTAACTCTATAAATCCTTCTCCTAATCCCTACAGTTGGTTTTCAGGAAATGACTACTAGAAGGGCTAATGCAAGAAGGTTGGAGAAAGGCAATGTTGAGCAAGATGTTCCTCCTCAAGTTCCTCCCCAAGCTCCTCCTCAAGCTCCGATTGACACATTGAATAAGAATGTGAATAATACAGAGTTTTGGTTGGCGTTCCAAGCGTTGGCTCAAGCCGTGACGGCACAAGCCAATAGAGAGGTGGTAGCCCCTATGAACCCAAATGTGGGTACGACGGCGTCAAGAGTGAGGGATTTTACAGGGATGAACCCTCCCGAATTTTATGGCTCCAAAGTTGAGGAAGACCCTCAAGAGTTTATCAACGAGGTCTATAAGGTACTTGCTATTATGGGTGTCACTCAGGTAGAGAAGGAGGAAATAGAAGCTTACCAACTCAAAGGGGTTGCTCAGATTTGGTTTAATTAGTGGAAAGAGGCAATGTCGGTGGAAGTAGGCCCCATAGAATAGGAAAGGTTCAAAAGTGCTTTTCTTGGCATATTCTTCCCTCTAGAGATGAGAGAGGCCAATGTACTTGAGTTCATCAACCTTAGGCAAGGAAATATGAGTGTAAGGGAGTATGCTTTGAGGTTCACTCAACTATCCAAATATGCTCTTTCCATTGTGGCGGACCGTAGGGCCAAGGTGAGTAAGTTTGTGTCGGGAGTGTCTGACATGGTAGTCAAAGAGTGCCGCACCGCTATGCTTGTTCATGACATGGACATTTTTCGCCTTATGGTGCATGTCCAACAAATTGAGGAAGAAAAGCTCAAGGAAAGATCTAGAGAGGTAAAGAGAGCTAGAATGGATGATGGTAACTACTCACATTCTAGGTCAGGTGGATGGGGTCATTCAAGGTTCCGACAAAAGTTCTCTGGGCAAGGTTCTTCAAATGCTCCTCCAAGGCCTAATAATGAAAGGGTGTCTAATCCAAAACCTCAAGGAGATGGTAATAGGCCTCCAATGCTTACTTTTGCTAAATGTGGGAGAAATCATGAAGGGAAATGCCTAGCGGGTACCAATACTTTCTTTGGATGTGGAAAGACGGATCGCAAGATAAGGAATTGTCCTTCGGTTGCTAAGAATGAGGGAGATGTTCTTCGTAGGGCTCAAACCTACCCTTCATCCGGTCCAAGTGGTTCAGGTGTTAGTGTTCCTAAGCAAAATCGATTCTATGCTCTCCAAACTAGAGGTGATCAAGAGAGTTCCCCGGACGTGGTGACTGGTATGTTAAATAGTTTTCAAATAGATGTGTATGCTTTGCTTGATCCAGTGGTAACTTTGTCCTTTGTGACTCCGTATGTAGCTGTGAGATTTGATATGCTTCCCGATGTGTTGTTAGAACCTTTTTCTGTCTCTACCCTTGTTTGTTATTTTGTGGTGGCTAAGAGGGTATATAGGAGATGTCCCATTTCCTTATCCCATAGAGTTACTTTGGTAGATTTGGCAGAGCTTGACATGATAGATTTTGATGTCATACTTGGGATGGATTGGTTGCATTCATGTTATGTCTCTATCGATTGTAGAACTCAGGTAGTAAAATTTTAATTCCCAAATTAGCTTATCCTAGAGTGGAAGAGGGGAAACTCTATGCCTAAAGGTCAATTTGTTTATTACCTAAAATTTAGGAAAATTATTTCAAAGGGTTGTGTCTACCATATACTGACGGTGAGGGATGTGGAGTCCGAAACTCCTATTCTTGAGTCGGTCCCAGCTGTAAAAGAGTTTTCGGAAGTTTTCCCCTGAGATTTACCCGGTATTCCTCCCGTAAGGGAAATAGACTTCGGGATTGACCTTCTCCCTGATACCCAACCTATCTCTATTCCTCCTTATAGAATGGCTCCAATGGAACTTAAGGAGTTGAAAGAACAATTGAAGAATTTATTGGATAAAGGTTTCATCCGACCGAGTATCTCTCCATGGGGTTCTCCGATTCTATCTGTAAGGAAGAAAGATGGTTCACTTTGTATGTGTATTGATTATCGACAATTGAATAAGGTGACCATCAAGAACAAGTATCCTCTTCGGAGAATATATGACTTATTTGATCAACTTCAAGGGGCAAGTTATTTTTCTAAAATAGATCTCCGATCGGGTTATCACCTAGTAAGGGTGAAAGAGGAAGATATTCCGAAAATGGCTTTTAGAACCCGATATGGTCATTATGAGTTTTGGTAATGTCGTTTGGATGCTCTGATGGCGTTTATGGACTTGATGAATAGGGTGTTTAGTCAATACTTTGATTTGTTCGTAATTGTGTTCATAGATGATATTTTGATCTATTCAAGAAGCGAGGATGAGCATATGAATCATTTGAAGATTGTATTGCAAATCCTTAAGGACCAACAACTTTATGCAAAGTTTAGCAAGTGTGAATTTTGGTTAAGATCTGTGACTTTCTTAGGCCATATTGTTTCAAGCAAGGGTATTGAGGTGGATCTGATTAAGATGGATGCGGTCAAGAGTTGGCCTAGACCTTTATCACCGACAGATATTAGAAGTTTCTTAAGTTTGGCCGGTTACTCTAGAAGATTTGTTGAGGGGTTTTCGTCCATTGCTTCTCCTTTGACGGCTTTGACTCAAAATAAGGCCAAGTTCATATGGTCGAATGCTTGTGAGAAAAGTTTCCAAGAGTTGAAAGATAGACTTACTTTCGCTCATTTTTTACCTTACCGGAAGGTGCAAATGGCTTTGTGGTATATTGTGATGCCTCTAGAGTGGGGTTGGGATGTGTGCTCATGCAAAATTGTAAGGTGATTGCCTATGCTTAAAGGCAACTAAAAGTTCATGAGAAAAACTATCCTATCTATGACCTTGAATTAGCGAAAAAGTTTCCAAGAGTTGAAAGATAGACTTACTTTCGCTCATTTTTTACCTTACCGGAAGGTGCAAATGGCTTTGTGGTATATTGTGATGCCTCTAGAGTGGGGTTGGGATGTGTGCTCATGCAAAATTGTAAGGTGATTGCCTATGCTTAAAGGCAACTAAAAGTTCATGAGAAAAACTATCCTATCTATGACCTTGAATTAGCGAAAGTGGTATTTGCCTTAAAGATTTGGAGGCATTATTTGTATGGGGTCCATGTTGATGTTTTCACCGATCATAAGAGTTAACAATATGTGTTTACCCAAAAGGACTTGAATCTTCACCAAAGAAGGAGGCTCGAATTGTTGAAGGACTATGATATGAGTGTCTTATATCACCCCAGAAAGGAAAACGTAGTAGCGGATTTTCTTAGTCATCTATTGATGGGTAGTGTTGCACATGTAGATGATGGCAGAAAAAAGTTGGCCCGAGATATCCATAGGTTGGCTCGATTGGGTGTTTGATTGATAGACTCCGCCAAGCGTGGGGTTATGGTTTATAAAGAGTCAGAATCGTCTTTTGTAGCCGATGTTAAATCAAAGCAATATCTTGATCCGACCTTAGTTGAATTGAAAGAGGCGGTTCTAAAGAAGACCGTAGAGGCTTTCTCCTAGGGGTAGATGGTGTCCTAAGGTACCAAGGTCATTTGTGTGTTTCGAATGTTGATGACTTGAGGGAAAAGATCTTGGTAGAAGCCCATAGTTCTTGGTATTTTATTCACCCCCGGAGCCACCAAGATGTACCGTGATTTGCGGGAGATCTATTGGTGGCATGGGATGAAGAAGGATATTGCGGGATTTGTGGCCAAATATCCAAGTTACCAACAAGTGAAGGTTGAGCATCAGAAACCGAGAGGTTTATCCCAATACATTAGCATTCCTACTTTGAAGTGGGAAGATTTGAATATGGACTTCATAGTAGGGTTGCCACGAACTTGGCACCAATATGATTCGATTTGGGTTATAGTAGACCGAATGATGAAGTCGGCCCATTTCATTCCCGTCAAGGTTTCCTACTTGACAGAAGATTATACTAAGTTGTATTTGAGAGAGATAGTGAGATTGCATAGAGTGCCCTTGTCCATTATCTCCGATAGAGGTACTCAGTTTACTTCACAGTTTTGGAAGTCCTTCCAAAAGGGTCTTGGCACTAAAGTCAAGCTTAGTACGACTTTTCATCCCCAAAGTGATGGGCAAGCGGAAAGAATAATCCAAACATTGGAAGACATGTTGAGCGCTTGCGTGATTGATTTCAAGGGAAATTGGGATGACCATTTGCCTATGATTGAGTTTGCCTATAATAATAGCTACAATTCTAGTATTGGTATGGCTCCATTTGAGGTTCTTTATAGTAGGACGTGTAGATCTCCTATAGGATGGTTTGAGGTGGTCGAGGTTTCCTTGATAGGGCTCGGACTAGTTCATAAGGCTATTGAGAAAGTTCGACTCATTAGAGAGAGGTTGAGAACCGCCCAAAGTCGACAAAAGTCTTATGCCAATGTTATAAAGAGAGACCTTGAATTTGATGTGCTTGATTGGGTTTATTTGAAAATCTCACACATGAAGGGTGTAATGAGGTTTGGTAAGAAAGGGAAACTTAATCCCCATTTTGTAGGCCCATATCAAATTTTGAGGTGTGTCGGTAAGGTTGCATATGAACTTGATTTGCCAAATGAGTTGGCATTGGCGCATCCAATTTTCCATGTCTCTATGTTGAAAAAGTGTGTTGGGATCCGACATCCATAATTCTCCTAGAACAGTTAGTAGTGAAAGAGAAACTTTCTTATGAAGAAGTTTCGGTTGAGATCTTGGACCGGCAAGTTGAGAGGTTGAGGAATAAAGAAGTTGCTTCCGTGAAAGTGTTATGGAGAAACCCTCTAGTTGAGGGTGCTACTTGGGAGGCTGAGGCCGATATGATGTCCCGATATCCTCATATTTTCCCTCATATTCTAGCTTGAGGTAATGAGTTCCTCTTGGTTCGTTTATGTTTGAAGTCATGTGTTTTATGTGTTTCCATAATTTCCTTAGATTTGCATGTTCATGAAAAAGCTTAGTTTTGAAAGAAAATGGCTTTTGTGCATTATTTTCCTCATGTGTTGAGTATTGAGTATAAGTTGCTTATAGACTTCATGAGATGAGTTGTAGAACATGCCTTGACTTGGAGTGGAGATCCCCTCCTTGAATTTGTGCTTTTTGAGATTGAATTGCATATGAGCTCCATGAGATTGGGTAGAGCATTGCTTTTGAATTTGGAGATGGTAGTACCTCCTTGAAGTAAGGAATTTGAAATTTCATGCATATTGGGTTGCTAGATGTAGTTCCTACTTCCTTATAGTTCATTGAGTATGTTTAGCTTGGAGATGAAGTTCCTCCTTGGTTGTGTGCACTTGGATGTGTTGCATGCATGATGGGCTGCTAGTCTAAAGTTTTTGTCTAGAAACGTTCTTAGAACCTCATTCGACGACGAATGATCCCAAGGGGGAGATAATGTAACACCCCGTATCCTAAAGAGGTATGCTTAGCAAAAGGTTAGAATCCCCAGGTGTCACGCACGAGGGCCAACAACACCTCGTGGTTGGACCCACGCCCCGTAGGTGAGCCTCGTGGGTAGGGCACCATGGAAACTGCCAGAAGCAGTGAACTACGGCTAGGACCCATGCCCCGTGGATGGGTCCACGATCCGTGGTTGGGGGAGTCGTGGATGGCTCGAAAATCTCTGACCACGAATGACGCTTGACCAAGAGGGACCGTATGTCCATCCACAGTCCGTCAATCGTGGTCTCGTGGGGCAGGCCTGGTCTGCTAAGTTAGGGACTTAAGGGTACGATTTTAAATAAATCAATGTGGTGTCGTTTTTCTTGAGTCTAAAACACCTATATAAGTATTTTTAACCCCTAAAATCCCCATATTAAGTCATTCTCTCAAAATCCCAAAAGAATTCCCAAAACTCCTCTCAAATATTCTCTCTTAGAAGGAAGAAGAAGAAGGGAGAAGAAGAAGGAAGAAGAGGAAGT
The DNA here is from genome assembly GCF_000226075.1 of Solanum tuberosum. Lineage (NCBI taxonomy): Eukaryota > Viridiplantae > Streptophyta > Magnoliopsida > Solanales > Solanaceae > Solanum > Solanum tuberosum. Next base: position 579,863 of record NW_006239174.1, on the reverse strand, counting down.
TAGGTCAAGTTCAAGTCTCCAATATTCAAGATTTTAGTAGGCTTTGTGACTAAGGTATGGTGGCTTTTCATCCATGGGATCCTTCCCTCCCATGGAGTCCCCTAAAATTCCACAATTTGAAGAAGAATTTCTCCAATTCTAGTTAGGGTTTCTTCCAATGTTGTGGGTTATGATGAATGTTGATCCAATTGAGTGGATTATGATTGTTTATGATTGAATTGATAGAATTACATGTTTTTAGGATGAAATTACATGTACCCATGCCTATTTCATGATTTGACCTAGAATTGATATAATTGGGTTTGATGCCTTGAAGGGAAACTTTATGGGTTTTGATATCTCCTTATATGATTGATGAATTATGACTAGAATTGCTTGAGATTGAAGCATTATATGATGAATATTATGTTAATTGCTTGAGAATAAAGCTTAGATGATGATCATGAAAATTAGGGCTTTGAGAGGAAAGCTTATGATATGAATTGTTGGCAATTGATGTTATTGTTGAGGAAGGGATATTTCCCATATGAATTGCTTAATTATAAATGTAAGAATGAGAAAGGTATACTCACATGAATGATTCTAGGTTGAAAGGATTTCTCACCGAAAATGAATCTAGACTAAAAGCTTATGTAATTGATGAGGCTAGAGGTGATTACCCTTGACCTCCATATGAAAGGTTATGAGGTGATTCCCATACTCCTTAGCCTTGAAAAAGAGGTGAGTCCCCACGTTCTTACTATGATGAATGGACATCGAAGCGAGTACCCATGATCCTTAAGAAATGATGTGGAGGCGAGTACCCTTGTCATATGATGAGATTATAGAGGCGAGTACTCGCGATCTAAAAGTAAGTAAGGCAACATGTGAATACCCATTAGCCTTTATAAGCTAGGCATCGAGGCGAATCCCCATGTCTTTAAAAGTAAGTATGAATAATGTAATTATGCTATGAGGATGACGTGATTGCAGTGTTGCTAGGTATGCCTCCCATGATGTGAGCTTGATTAGAGGCAGATGACCCAAGTCTTGGCTAAGGTTAAGTGAGGCTACTTGAGGAAGTATTCCTCTTTTATTATGATGTTTATTATGTCTGGATGATGCTTATGCCTTTTGTCTTATGTTGACTAATGCTTATGTTATGTTATTTATGCTAGCCATCATATTTAGTACTTGATTGTACTAACGCATGCTCTTGTTTACATTCTTATCAAATGTAAAGTCCGGCAACATTGATTCTGACACTCGTGGCTAGCTTCGCTGTTGATCAAGGAAGTGAAGTTTTGGTGAGTCCTCATTGTGTTCGAGGATGTGATCACCACTCGCTTTTATGCTTTTCCTTTATGTCTTGGACTATTGTATGGGCTGTGACCCAAGACTTTATTCATGTTGTTTTAGATGGCTTGAGACAATGTTGTTAGACTTCCGCTCGTTTTATAAAAGACTTTGATTGTATTTAAAAGTTTTAAATTCCCGCACCTTTTCTATTACTTTATGTTATGATATGCTAAGTGGCTTGTATGAACCTCTCGGGGTCTTATACGTCTTGTTACATCTAGAGGTACCCCTGGGTCGTGACAAAAGTACCAACATTTTTGGACCTCAAATGACGGGACCCACCCACGGGTCGTGGGTCACAACTTTTGACCCTAAAATTTCTCTAATTCTGGGACTCACCTATGGAACCTATTTACGACTCGTGCATTGAATGACGGACCATCCTGCTGGACCATCGAAAAAGTCTGAAACTCGACATTTTAGAAGAACCTCAACTTGATGTCCACGCCACCACCTATGGACCGTCGTTCCACCTACGGTCCGTGGATGGCGTCGTTAGTCTTGACACCAAACTTGAGAAAACTATTTTTTTCTCTTTCTGAATCCGAGGTGTTACAATATCTCCCCCTTGGAAATATTCATACTCGAATGAGATTCTCGAAAATGAAAGGAAGGTAAAAAATTAATCTAACAGCCCAACCTGAATGCAATCACATAAATGGACATATCCAAGGAGGAAACATCAACTCAAAGCTAAAGCATGTTCAAAACATCATATCATAAAGTCTATATGCAACTCTTACTCATTGCACATAAACAAGTAGAAATCAATCGAGTAAACTCATTTTCTCAAAATTTAAGTTTTTCATGAATCATGCATAGTGAGGAAGTCATGGGAATATCTAAACCACATGACACCAAGAGAGTGAACCATGAGGAACTAAATACCTCAAGCTAGAGTATGATTGGAAGGAAAGAGATGAGGATAACGGAACATCATATCGTCCCCGGCCTCCCAAGTAGCACCTCAACTAACTAATCCCTCCAATGAACTTTCATGGAATCGAATTCTTTATTTCTCAACTTCTTAACTTGTTGGTCTAAAAATCTCAACCGGAATCTCCTTATAAGAGAAATTCTCCTTAACTCCTAAACAATCTCACGAAACTATAGATGTCAGATCTCCGACGCTCTTTTTAAACAATGAAACATAGAAAACTGGATGCACCGATGCCAAGTCTTTAGGAAAATCAAGTTCATAAGCATCCTTGCCAATACGCCTCAAAATCTTATATGGGCCCACATATCGGGGGCTAAGATTCCCTTTCTTTTCAGAACTCATTACACCCTTCATGGATGAAACTTTCTAGTAGACCCATGTCACGCCTCGAACTAGGGGAGGCGTGACTGGCACTCGATACCTTATGCAATCGAGTTAGCCACTGAAATATACCAACTAACTCAATAGGGCTCAGAAGGTCGGGAATTATAACATCTAAAATATTAAGCCTGGAACATTAGAGTCATAACCTGAATAACAACTCATATAGACAAAGGAAGATAAGCCAAAGATAATAAAATCCTAGCTGGACGACGAGGCCGCAATTGAGGGGATACACACATACATACATATCTATACATGCCAAGCCTATGTGGCTAGAAACTGGAAGCTGCAAAAAGAAACCCAGAATACTGTGTCCACAATAGCCTTTAAGAGTGTAATAAGCACTGGTCGAGACAAGGCCCCGACTATACCCAAACTGTACAACAAAAGTAAACATCCTATGAAAGCTCCAGGAAGAGGTGGAGCTTACCAATTCACAGCTGGACCCCGAATCCTAGTGGAGGGGTTAATCAGAATCCCAGCCTGGACTTGCACGCATGAAACAAAAATGCACCGTCCCTGACAATGGAACGTCAGTACGGATAAAAATGTACTGGTATGTAAGGCGAAAAAAAATAGAATCATAAATAGCTGCTATAAAACGGGTAATATAGATACCACCTGAAACATAAACTTTGATAGCCTCCATGGCTGATATCGTACAATATATAAATTAAATATGCATGGTATTCTCGCATAATCGTATGTCCTGAATACATATGTATAGATGCAAATGCATGTCATACCCAACCAAGTGCTAGCAATGGTGGTGCCTTACGGTAGCGAACCAATATCATATTTGCCAACTTGTGGTCATATGTGTCTCATATGTATAAATATAGGCAATAAGCCCAATACCTTCCGATTATAGCTGGGGAGTAGAATGTATATCATGTAATGTCATAGATTTGTAATGTATTTGTGTTACCTGAATCATGTTGCCAATATTGGCCCGTTGGTACTCTTGTCCTCATGATCTCGTAATCACTTTCGTATCACATGTAAATGTCTTGTAGAACCTTATATACTTGTAGATTAAGCCGGAACACTTAACTAAGATTTAGAAAGGTAACTTAAACCTAAGGATGTTCATAAAGAGCTTAATGTTCTTCACTTAGTATCTATATATATTCCTTAGTAGTTTATAAAAGAAAGTATTTCAGAAAAACACGTCTTAGTAGTTTAAACATACGATTTACATTTAATAGTTTTGGAGATCAACGTATTATTTTAAAGTTTTCAAAAATATAAATTAGCGAAGAAGGAGGACTGACTTCAAATTCATATTGTTCATCCCTAATACTTTTAAGATACTACACCTAATGAAGAATAAGAATTCGTACACATGGACCTATAGAGAAGAGAATCAACAAAAGGACATAAAGACGTTGAATACCCTATCTAACCGAATCAGTGGAATAGCAACATAATGGAGTCAGAAAAATACGCCAGCTGCAATCTCAATGACTTTCACAAAAGGTCTTTCTAGTAATAGAGTAGTAAAACAATATTTGACGATTTAGGATTCCTAAATTTGTTCTCAAAGGAAGTACAGTGCTTAGCCTTAACATACCTCAATTCTTGGTCTTGTTGTATCAATATGGATTGTACCCCTTCCTTACAGTATGTAGTCCACAGAAAATCATGTCACACAACCATTACAGGCAGAATATTAACACGATAGGGTCAAAGTAGTAATTTAGAGCTTACTAGCAGAGTTAATAGCTCGCCAGACCCTTTTTAAATGTATTCTTCATTACCTTTTCTTCTCCAATTACAACCCCAAATTAATGACATACATATATTTTTGCAGCAACTATTAACAAGTGGAGGCCTACACAATAGTCGACAACAACGAAGTAGAGTATGCCTGCACAATAATAAAAACTCGGTGTATCGCCACACCCCTCCTTTCCAACCCCAAAATAACAACAACCAAATCCAAACCATGAGTCTTCAAACCATTAAAGCCAAAAAAAATATATATGTTATACAGTCCTATAGTTATTCAATATAACCATAATAACTCGAATTCACCGCTTCCGATCACCAACCTGTGAATTCGTCCAATAATTACATTTGGAATAATGTCTTTCTCTTCATAAGCAATAAGAGAATAAAAGGCAGAACCTTAACTTAAACATGATGGATCTTATAATATTTTCAGCATGTCTCCTCAATAACAAACGGTCTCTTCAAACACAAGACGTTAAACCAAGAAGAAACCATTTGAAAATTTCAATGCAATAATTGAACAACCGTTACACTTATTTATCTTATAATTAATTACCCATCTATACTTCCTCTTCTCTTCGAGACTGATATCAATAATAAACAAACACAAACAAATCATTTCCCAAAATCCAACAACAACAACATCAGAAAATACTTCAAAAACAGCCAAACATCACATAATTATCCAAATACGATTTTTCAGCCGTCTATCGTGTTCTTGCTTAGATAGCATAGCTATAACTTGGACTGACTAAATAAAATTAAGGGTGAAATTATTACCTCTAAACAGCAGCAATATCACCTAAAAACGAGACTCCTTCACCATGAAGAATCCTTCAAATCACAACCAACGAGGAAAGAAGTAACACAATCTCAATGAACATTCCGAGGGTGAAACCACGTTGAAATCTTGTAGATATTTGCTTGGATGATAGGGGAACCTTTAGAGAGGATTTAGGACTGTTTTCTTCTTATTTGGTCGGAAAAAAATGAGATATAATGAAGGGAAACCAAATCTTATAAAGCTAAACTGACATAGGGGTGAAGGACCTACCTTCACGTGCCTGCTTGTGCAGTCTCCCTAAAATCTGAATATCTCTCAAATCTAAAGTCGTATGGGCAAATGGTTTAGTGCATTGGAAAGTAGACTCGTAGACCTTCAATTTGGTATATTGGGGTTCTTCTAAAACTTTATAGATTGCGAGAAAAGTTCCAAGACATTTAACCCAAATTTCAAAAAGTTTATCAAAGAACTTGCTCTAACGATTGCCGACTTTTTATTTCCCAACTTTCTTGACTTCAAAACTTAACTTACGATCATTGGGCGACTATATCACCTTATAAAACATCTTTATTAGCATATAAGACACTCTTTGTCTTACCCCAAATTTACTAGTTAACTTAAACCTTCCGAACGGGTAGGGTGATAGAAGAGACATTTCTTAACTCGAATTTGTTTAAGGGCATCCTTGACCCATAACGTTAGTCGAATTCTTTTATTTTACCACCCCTTTTGCAACCTTATTCTCGTGACATGATACAACAAGTCATATAAACCTCATACACTTATGCAATACTATGCATATTATGCGAAAGAACCATGGGGTTTCACATTCTCCCCTCCTTAAGAACATTCGTCCGCGAATGGATTCAAACAATCTCTTGGTTGTATTCTTTGCTACTACTGTGGTATTTGCCAAGCTATACTTGATACGTTTGCAAATCTTAAATCCAGTTTGGAAAATCTAATTACAAGGCTTAGTATATCTAGCTCGCGACAAGCCATATAAACTGCATTTTTGAGGTATTTAAAATCCAATTAAGTTTGCGTATAAGAATAATGGTCAAATATTGAAACGCAACTCAACTTAAGTCATCAATAGTTTGGGGTACTTCTTCCTTATTTCCTCCTCGGTTTCTCAAGTTATTTCCACAACGTTGTTATTTCGCCGTTACACTTTCACAGAAACCACTTCTTTAGTCCAAATCTTTTTTCCTGCCAATCCAACTTAGCCACTAACACCTTAGAATAAGACAAGTCAGTAGCGACAAGAATATCCTCAACGGGAATAATTCGAAGCATTTTTGATGCACTTCTATAAACTAGATACATGGAACATTAGATGGACAACTTTCAATTCTGAAGGCATATCAAGCTCATATGCCACCCTGCCAATCCTCTAAATAATCTTATATGGACTTACATACCTTGGACTCGACTTAACTTGACTTCCCGTTCTTGACAAATCACATGATACCTTTCCTAGGCAATACTTTCAAGAAAACACAATCTTCTACATCAAACTCTAAGTCTCGCAATCAAGCCTGGGAACTGAAATCTAACAGTCTTCTCTCGGTAGTCGAAATTGGCATAACAAGGCTTCCACCAAACCATGCCTATATAAATAAACAAAGTCGAGCATCTCTAGCTCTATCACATCTACAAATTTTTGATGACCAACAATCTCTATTGTAAAGCCTCAATAAATCCTCTTGAGCATGAAAGAAACACAAAGCATGATTTAGATTTCATACGTACTTATAACTCAGCTCTATAGTACGATCTATAAATTGAAAGAAATGTAACCAATCCTAAATGCCCTATAGACTCTTGATTATAAGTGTGGTGCACAACACACCCATAAAAAAGACTCTAAAAGACACGACTTGTGGACTCCCTGGGACACGACCTGCTTTGATACCAAGTTTGTCATGCTCCGAACTAGGGGAGGCGTGACTGGCACTCGATACCTTATGCAATCGAGTTAGCCACTGAAACATACCAACTAATTCAATTGGGCCTAGAAGGTCGGGCATTATAACATCTAAAATATTAAGCCTGGAACATTAGGGTCATAACCTGAATAACAACTCATATAGACAAAGGTAGAAAAGCCAAAAATAATAAAGTACTAGCTAGCCGACGAGGCTGCAATTGAGGACATACACACATACATACATATCTATACATGCCAAGCCTATGTGGCTGGAAACTAGAAGTTGCACAAAGAAACCCAGAATACTGTGTCCACAATAGCCTCTATGAGTGCCATAAGCACTGGTCGAGACAAGGCCCTGACTATACCCAAACTGTACAACAAAAATACACATCCTATGAAAGCTCGAGGAAGAGGTGGAGCTTACCAACTCACAGCAGGACCCCGAATCCTAGTGGAGGGGTCAATCAGAATCCTTGCATGGACCTGCAGGAAAGAAACAAAAATGCACCATCCCCACACAATGGGACGTCAGTACGGATAAAAATGTACTGGTATGTAAGGCAAAAAAATGGAATCATAAATAGTTGTTATAAAATGGGTAATAAAGATACCACCTGAAACATAAACTCTGATAGCCTTCATGGATGACATCCTACCATATATAAATTAAATATGCATGGTATGCTCGCATAATCGTATGTCGTGAATACATATATATAGATGCAAATGCATGTCATACCCATCCAAGTTCTAGCAATGGTGGTGCCTTCCGGTAGAGAACCGACATCATATTCGCCAACTTATGGCCATCTGTGTCTCATACGTATAAATATAGGCAATAGGCCCCATACCTTACGATTATAGCTCGAAAGTAGAATGCATAACATGTAATGTCATAGATTTGTAATGCATTTGTGTTACCTGAATCATGTTGCCAATCTTGGTCCATTGGTACTCTTGTGCTCATGAACTCGTAATCACTTTCGTATCACATGTAAATGTCTCGTAGAAACTTATATACTTGTAGATTAAACTGAAACACTTAACAAAGATTTAGAAAGGTAACTTAAACCTGAGGGTGTTCATAAAGAGCTTAAAGTTCTTCACTTAGTATCTATATATGTTCCTTAATAGTTTGTAAAAGAAGGTATTTCAGAAAAAAAATGTCCTTTAGTAGTTTAAACATACGATCTACATTTAAGAGTTTTGGAGATCAACATATTATTTTAAAGTTTTCAAAAATATAAATTAGTGAGGATGGAGGACTAATTTCAAATTCATATTGTTCATCCCTAATATTTTTAAGCTACTACACCTAATGAAGAATAAGAATTTGTACACATGGACCTATAGTGAAGAGAATCAACAAAAGGACATAGAGACGCCGAATACCCTATCTACCGAACGAGTGGAATAGTGACATAATGGAGTCACAAAAATACGCCAGCTACAATCTCAATGCCTTTCACAAAAGGTCTTTCTAGCAATATAGTAGCAAAGCAATATTTGACGATTAGGATTCCAAAATTCGTGTTCAAAGGAAGTACAGTGCTTAGCCTTAACATACCTCAATTCTTGGTCTTGTTGTATCAATATGGATTGTACCCCTTTCTTATATTATGTAATATACAAAAAATCATGTCACACAACCATTACAGGCAGAATATTAACATGTTAGGGTCAAAGTAGTAATTTAGAGCTTTCTAGCAAAGTGATTAGCTCGCTAGACCCTTTTTAAATGTATTCTTCATTACCTTTTGTTCTCCAAATTACAACCCCAAATTAATGACATAACATACATTTTTGCAGCAACTATTAACCAGTGGACGCCTACGCAATAGTCAACAACAACCAAGTAGAGTATGCCTACACAATAATAAAAACTCGACGTATCGCCACACCCCTCATTTCCAACCCCAAAATAACCACAACCAAATACAAACCATGAGTTTTTTAACCATTAAAGCCAGAAAAAATATATGTAATACAGTCCTATAGTTGTTCAATATAACCATAATAACTCGAATTCACCGCTTTCGATCACCATCATGTCTGTTCGTCCAATAATTACATTTGGAATCATGTCTTTCTCTTCAGAAGCTATAAGAGAATAAAAGGCAGAACCCTAACTTAAACATGATGGATCTTATAGTATTTTTACCATGTCTCCTCAATAACAAATAGTCTCCTCAAACACAAGACGTTGAACCAACAAGAAACCATTTGAAACTTTCAATGCAATAATAGAACAACCGTTACACTTATTTATCTTACAATTAATTACCCATCTATACTTCTTCTTCTCTTCCAGACTGATATCAACAACAACCACACGCAAACAAATCGTTTCCCAAAATTCCAGCAACAACAACATCAGAAAATACTTCAAAAATAGCCCAACATCACATAATTATCCAAATATGATTTTTCAATTGTCTATCGTGTTCTTGCTTATATAGCATAGCTATAACTTGGATTCACTAAATAAAATGAAGGTTGAAATTATTACCTCTAAACATCAGCAACATCACCTAAAAATGAGACTCATTCACCATGAAGAATCCTTCAAATCACAACCAACAAGGAGGAAAGAAGTAACACAATCTCTATGAACATTCCGAGGGTGAAACTATATTGAAATCTTGTAGATCTTTGCTTGGATGATAGGGGAACCTTTATAGAGGATTTAGGAATGTTTTCTTCTAATTTGGTCGAAAAAAATGAGATAAAACGAACGAAAACCAAATCTTATAAAGCTAAACCGACATAGGGGCGAGGGACGCACCTTCACGTGCCTGTTTGTGTAGTCTCACTAAAATCGGAATATCTCTCAATTCTGAAGTCGTACTGACAATTGGTTTAGTGTGTTGGAAAGTAGACTCGTAGACCTTCGATTTTATATATTGTAGTTCTTCTAAGGCTCTATAGATTGGTTGAAAACCTCCAAGACATTTAACCCAAATTTCAGAAAATTTATCAAAGAACTTACTCTAACTTTTGCCAACTTTTTATTTCCCAACTTGCTTGACTTCAAAACTTAACTTACGATCATTGTGCGATTAAATCACCTTATAAAACATCCTTATTAGAATATAAGACACTCTTTGTCTTATCCCAAAGGTACCAGCTAACTTAAACCTTCCGAACGGGCGGGGTGTTAGAAGAGACATTCCTTAGCTGGAACTTATTTAAGGCCATCCTTGACCCATAACGTTAGTCTAATTCTTTTATTTTACCACCCCCTTCATAACCTTATTCTTGTGACGGGTTACACCAAGTCATATAAACCTCATACACTCATGTAGTACTATGCATATTATGCGAAAGAACCATGGGGTCTCACAACCCAATCATGAACATCATTTTCAAGATCTCTTCTCCTCACATCGGCATAAGACTTTTGTCAACTTTGAGCCATTTTTAACCTTTCTCTAATGAGTCGAACTTTCTCCATAGCCTCATGTACCAACTCGGGACCTATCAAGGTGACTTCACCTACTTCAAACCAGCCTATAGGAGATCTACACCTACAGCCATATAGAGCCTCAAATGGGGCCAAACCAGTACTTGAGTTGTAGCTATTATTGTATGTAAACTCAATCAAAGGCAAGTGATCATGCCAACTATCCTTGAAGTCAATTTCACATGCTCTCGACATATCTTCCAAAATTTGGATAGTACGGTCTGTTTGCCCATCGGTTTGTGGATGAAAGATTGTACTAAGCTTAACACGAGTACCAAGACCCTTTTGGAAAGATTTCCAAAACTAAGAAGTGAATTGGGTACCTGTTGTTTGACGTAATCAAAGACACAACTTCCAATTCAAGTGTCAACGATCGCGTGAAGAAATCTAACCCAACCGGATGGGTTGGGGTCGAGTCCCATGGGAGCAATTAGTAGTTGAGAATCAAGTAGAAAAGTAAAATTATGTTCTAGTCAATCATAGCTATAAATATTTACGAGTAAAAGCATACTAAATCAAGAAGTGACACAAATGTCAATTATCAATTGGGGGGGGGGGGGTTGTATTTAACTGATAAACAAAAATAACAAGAATATAAAGATGTGAATTAGGGAGACGGGATTCTTGGGATATGATAGAAATATGGACTAAAATAAACAACCGGATAAATGTTATTGATAGTAAATCGCTGAACATTTGTAACTAAGCTAAGCTTTAGTAGGGGTAAATTTTCTCTCGAACAATTTACCCCAGTCAAATCGGTTTCTCTCGAACACCGATTTGCAGCAATTAAGCACAACCTTCGCCATTGCCCATTCAATCTCTCGAGCTGAATGTGTGGGAGAAAGTCTAAGATTCACTCTCTCGAGTTGAACCCACGACGACCCAATAACCACACGCTATCGATTTAGTAGTTTTGGTTTTAAAACCTCTATCTCGAGCAAGCTAAAAACACGCAGATGAAATCGTATTTGCAACTACAATCCCATTAAGTTAAAATACAAGTACTAAACTAAATCACATTTAAACAGCAAATTGACTATCAATGAGCAATACCCAACAATAAATTTAACCCATATTCACATAATCACACCCCAAGAATTGGGGTTTTATCTAGACATGATAAAGAGATAGAAATCTATACCAAAAAGTGTTTTTATCAAATGGGTACGATAGAAACTGTCTTTAAACACGTCAAGGATGAAGATTTTTCAAGACCCACTTTCAATTTCTTAGAATTGTAAACCTTCAAATCTTCAAAGCTCAAGAACAATATTTCCCAAAAACTAAGTTCTAAAACTGAGTTTTGAAAAATATGAAACTTGATACTAAACTAAAAATTCAAACATGTATTTATAGTTGTCAAAAATTGTGCTGTGAAGGATCACTCCGCACAGTTTGTCGGGATCGCCGATTCACTCGGCGATCCATCTTTTGGTCTGGTTCAACACCTTTCTGCATTGTCCTTCAGCAACTTCAAGCTCTGTAACTTTGGGCGATATGGCACTGCCTCGCGGAACCATTCGGCGACTCGCCGACTGCTTCTTTCGATCGCCTTGATTTTGTCCTTCAAGACTTTGCAAACTGGAACATTGGGCGAGACCAAGGCCATTCGGCGACTCGCCCAATGGCTTCGGCAATCTTCAGGCCTTCTTTTCTTCGTTGTTTCAGCTTCTTTGTCCCTTTTTGCTCCATAGTGTACATGTTTTGTCTCTAAATCCAAATACCTGAAACTCAAGGATTTACTTCAGTTATTGGAACAAAATATGCATTTGAGGACACTAAATCCATTAAAATAAAGCTCTAAACGAGTCCAAATCGTGGACTCATCAACACCCCCAACTTAAACTTTTGCTTGTCCTCAAGTAAAACTCAAGTTCAGCAGTTCAAAAAAAGATGTATCAAACAGTGCTACACAAGATTCAATCATGAATGCACACAAAAAGTCTCAACTTACTCATGCAAGGATCACTTGTGCACTCAAAGTTTCAAGTTGTGACTCACCATTATCAAAGAATCTCAAGCTCACTATACTTGCTGCAAATTCAAGTTCGAGCTCAACAAAGGTATTCCAATGCCCTCACACAAAGAATGATTCCATATTCACACACAATGGTTCAATCATTTAAAGTTCCGGAATCAAGATCAACACTCACACTCACAAAGATTAACACAATACATGATTTCACCCATAGGCTTGCCCTTATTTGCCAATCGACTTTTGCTTCAGCTCATTCAAGATCAAAAAGGTCTTTTCAAGGCTTGTAATGGGGCTGAGTGTAATAGTATAGGCTGAAAATCCTCATGAAATGTGATGTGAACAACACCTTCTTTCCTTCTCTTTATCAATTTCATTCAAGCTCAAAAGTCACCTCTTATTCATCTTCCATGAGTCATTGGAAACCCCATTTTCTTTGTATTTCCAAAACTTTATTTCACAACTTTTTCTTTCTTTTTCTTTTTCAATCTTCTCTTTTTTTCTCTCTCTTCTTTTTTTATATGGAGGGGTTCCATTTTTCTCAAAACATGGGCATAAGGGACTTCTTTGCGCTTACTTGATTTGCCTTTCTCTTTTCACCACACCCCCCAACTTAGGATTTTGGCCTAAGTTGGCTATTCAAACAAACCACAGATCATGAGGATTATGGGTAATGGGTCAATAAAAGGTAGAAAAGTTATCAAGTTTCTTCCAAGAAAAGGTTTAGGCTCAAATGGTTCTCAAAAGAGGTTCACACACTCACAAGGTAAGCCACAAAAGAGGTCTAATGTCAAATTGGTTCACACCTTTTAAAATTGCCTAAGATCATCTCAAGAAATTG